>NC_034597.1:52334848-52364749 GCF_900095145.1 Mus pahari | reverse complement strand
AGGGCATCCAAAAATATGGGATGTGTTGTTACTGTGAAGAAGAGCCCCAAGTTTGCTTCCTGCCACCAAACCAAGAGCTTGCCTCTGAGATGGAGGTTTTTTTTTTTTTTTTTTTTTTTTTTTAAGATTGATTTATTTTATATATAAAAATGGAGCCATCTCCCCAGCCCTGCGACAGAGGTTGGTTTAAACTGAGGGCAGTTCACCTCAAGCATCCAACTAGAGTATGCCGAATAATTGTGAACATCAGCCTGGCTGGATTCAGAATTTCCTGGAGATGTGTGGAGCTAACCTCCGTGTGTATCCGTAAAGGCGTCTCTAGAAGAGTTAACTTGGAAAGGCCTGCCTTGGATAGTATGGTTACCATCCCAAAGGCTAGGGGCTGGAGTATGGGGACACAGGGGGGAGCTGGAGTGGAGTCATAGTCTCTGCTGCTTGGTCACCTTGCTGTGATCTGCTCTGCTCAGCCACACCCGTGGGAACTCAAAAGAGATCTTTCTAAAGTCACCTAAGATATGTGTCACAGTTGTGAAAAGTCTAATAGAAGTTGGTCAATATGGCCCCCGGCACTGAGTCAGCCCAGTGTGGCTAGAATGGAAGGCAGCAGGCGTTCCAGGGTGCACAGTTGCCTGTGAAGAAGAGAAGATGCTTTGGTACATTGCTTTCTCCTGTCACTGAGAGCAGGTGGGTGCAGGGGTTCCTGCAGTCGAGCACAGCTTTCTAGATACAGCCAGAAGCTGAGGCAGGAGATTCATGCCTAGGTGTGGGGAAAATCCAACAGAGGTCAGACAAGGAAGCTGCTGGTGGTCTGAATGGCTGAGAAGGGAGCTGGGGTGACAGGGAATAGGCATGGCTGTTATGTGGTGGGAAGGATTTGAATAAGTGCAATGTGGCTGATGTTACAGCGTGCCCTGTTTTGGGTTTTGATCATTCCTTCAGGCTTGGAACCCCCATAGCTCTTATCGTTTCCTAATGACTGGAGCAATCAGATTAAAACATTTGGGCTTTTGCCGTGTTCCCAAAGCAGTTTGGGAACAACTTCAGAGCAATAAAAGTAAAGATGGTGTCTTAGTTAGGGTTTTACTGCTGTGAAGAGACATCATGACCAAAAACTCTTAGAAAGGTCAACACTGAATTGGGTCTGGCTTACAGGTTCTGAGGTTCAGTCCATTATCATCTCAACAGGAGGTTCGGCAATGTTCAGGCAGGGGCTTGGGGTTCTACATCTTCATCCAAAGGAAGCCAGGAGCAGACTGGCTTGGAGGAGGGTCTCAAAGCCCACCCCCACAGTGACACACTCCTTCCAACAAGACCACACCTACTCCAACAAGGCCACGCCTCCTAATAGTGCCACTCCCTGGGCCAAGCAAATTCAAACCACCATAGATGGTAAAGAGAAGTTATAAAGGTGGGGTGCCGAGGCCCCAGGAGCCAAGTCTTTCTCTGAACTTCTGCCTTCCTTCCACAGGCTCCTTTTACTCTTAAAGGCAGGCGTTAGAGACTTGAAATTCTCTTCTCCAAGGTGGGTCATAGAAGCAGAGCAAACACGCATACCCTTGCCCTTGCCCTGCCTCTCTTTCCTAGAGCTGACCATTATACTGGTCTAGCGTCCATCTCTGGAAGAGAATCCAGGAGGAGTGTGCAGACAGGCCTTGCTGGGCGTTCCCCACTGTGGCCACTGATTTTCTGTGTTTCGTTTGCACAGGAAATCCCAGTGCACTTGGAAATCCCAGTGATACTTGGTAGTGCTATTGACTATCATGCTTGAAGTCCTGAGTTCATCCCCAGCACCCCATAAAAACCAGATGTGGTAATATATGCCTGGGATCCCAGCACTGGTGAGTCGGATGCAGGATGATTGCCACAGGTTCAAGGCCAGAGTGGTCTACATAGTGAGTTCAAGGCCAGCCAAGGATAGGTAGAGACTGTTAGTATGAATGTTCACCATCACAAAGCCTAAAATCACATGGAAGATGAACTTCTAGGCATGAATGTATGAAATTGTCCTGATTGTGTTAGTTGATTTGGGAAGATTGATGTGTGCTGGTGGACAGGTCTTAATTGTGGGCATGACCCGGACTGTACAAGTGTTGAGTGTGGAATTGAAGAGTGCGTGTGTGATTGGGGGATGAGTGTGGGGCTGAGGGGTGTCTTAGGGTTTCTATTGCAGTGAACAGACACCATTCCCAAGGCAACTCTCTCTCTCTTTTTTTTTTAAGATTTATTTATCTTATGTATATGTGTACACTGTAGCTGCACAGATGGTTGTGAGCCTTCGTGTGGTTGTTGGGAATTGAGTTTAGGACCTCTACTCGCTCAGTCCCTGCTCGCTCTGGCCCAAAGATTTATTTATTATTATAAATAAGTACACTGTAGCTGTCTTCAGATGCACCAGAAGAGGGCATCAGATCTCATTATGAGTAGTTGTGAGCCACCATGTGGTTGTTGGGATTTGAACTCAGGACCTTCAGAAGAGTAGTCAGTGCTCTTCCCCGCTAGGCCATCTCACCAGCCCATGATAATTTTTTTTAAGATTTTTTTTTTAAAATTTATATGAGTACACTGTAGCTGTTTCCAGACACACCAGAAGAGGGCAAGTTTTTTTGTTTGTTTGTTTGCTTTTTGTTTTTTTAGATTTATTTATTTATTTTATGTATATGAGTACACTGTAGCTGTGCAGATGGTTGGGAACCTTCATATGATTGTTGGGAATTTTATTTAGAACGTCTGCTCACTCTGGTTGGTTCTGCTTGCTCCAGTCAACCCTGCTCACTCTGGCCCAAAGATTTACTTATTATTATACATAAGTACACTGTAGTTGTCTTTGGACATACCAGAGGAGGGCATCAGATCTCATTACAGATGGTTGTGAGCCACCATGTGGTTGCTGGGATTTGAACTCAGAACCTCTGGAAGAGCAGGTGGTGCTCTTAACTGCTGAGCCATCTCTCCAGCCCTGTTTGTTTGTTTGTTTGTTTTGTTTTTGTTTATTATTATACACTGTAGCTGTCTTAAGACACCAGAAGAGGGCGTCAGATCTCATTACTGGTGGTTATGAACCATCATGTGGTTGCTGGGATTTGAACTTAGGACCTTCGGAAGAACAGTTCTTACCAGCTGAGCCATCTCGGCAGCCCAAGAGGGCAACTCTTATAAGGTCAACATTTAATTGGGGCTGGCTTACAGGTTCCAAGGTTCAGTCCATTATCATCAAGGCAGGAGCATGGCAGCTTCCAGGCAGGCATGGTGCAGGAGCTGAGAGTCCTACATCTTCATCTGAAGGACACTAGGAGAAGATTAGCTTCCAGGCAGCTAGGGGAAGGGTCTTATAGCCCACACCCACAGTGACACACCTACTCCAAGAGGGCCACACCTTCTAATATCGCCATTCCCTGGGCAGAGCAGATACAAACCATCACGGGGGGGGGGGGTGAGTGTGAGAAGCAGCAGAAGGAAAGCAGGCTGGTGGATTAAACAGCAGCGGAGTTGTGGTAGGAGGAGGGGAGGAGCGTGGGAGAGCAAGAAGCAGGTTCCGACAGGAAGGGGCTGAGTTTGGTGAAGTTGGGAAGTTCGAGCAGGAAGGAAGGGAGGGATGAGGAAGTGTCACCTAGCAACAATAGCTGTCTGCTGGTTGAGTGTCAGAATTCGGTCCTTTTATGTCTACTTTGCTACCCTGGCTGGAATCTGGTGTCTCGTCCTTTGATCAGCCTCTGTGGGTTTTGTTCCCAGCATACGTGTTCCTGCAGCACTCTGTTTAAGCTTGTTCTTCAGGATAGAAGGCAGCTGTCTCAGGGAGCCTGGGTTTCATTGCAGCATGCATGCTCCTTAAGCTTTGTCTGTGTGTCAGGTGGTAGCCATTTTCCAGTTACCGACACCAGCTGTCTCTCACCTGATGCCGCTAGAATGTTAATCTCTAACTCTCGGGCTAAAGTGTCTGTCTTTACTGACTGATAAACGGTTGGCTTCCTAGGCTGCCATTTTACGCAGTCTCTCTGGCCTCTGTCTTCCCTGCGGTTTCCTGGCATGGCCACCTTTGCCTCATTTGATACAAGGTCTAGTCAGTGAGTGGGTGTGGGGCTTTGGATGTGAAGCCCAGCTGCTAAATTGCCAGCCCTGGGGTGAGCACTCAGGGATTATGTCCATTTTGATTGTCTAGATTGGTAGCCCTTTGGCCGACTAGAAGTCAGTTGTCTCAAATGTCATGAACCATGTCACCTATGGAGAGCAGTGGTTGTCTGGGGTTGAGTGTCAGAATCCTGTCCTTTTATGTGTACAGGTATTTGAAAGGCACTTCAGATGCCAAGAGAATCTAAGTTTCTCCCTCCAAAATAGCTTACACTTTCTCCTGACAGCAGAAACAATGTGAATGTTTCTGTTTCACCCTGGCTACCATGAAACTTAGACCCACAAAGCAGAGGGTGTCTGCACGGATGGCTCCCTCTGATCCCTGAGCTGGATTTTCTTCCCCCTTTGACTAAAAATTTTAAATTCATTTAAATGTTTTTGCTGCCATTGACATAAAATCTTTTCTGTTTTTGTTTGTTTGGTTGGTTGGTTTTGTTTTAAATTGTGACAGGGTCTTACTATGTAGTCCTGGCAGACCTAGAACTTGCTATGTAGAGCAGGCTGGCCTTGAACTCCCAGGAATCTGCCTGCCTCTGCCTCTGAGTGCTGGAACTAAATGCTTCTACCCCATATCCAGTGGTTTGGTTTGTTTTTTTATAAAAGAGGAATTTGGATTCTTCAGAATTGCTGCTTTTCTTCTGGGCATGGTGATGTCTGTGGTCTCAGAACTTGGGAGGCAGAAGCAGGAGAATCGGGTTCAAGGACACCCTCAGCTCCATAGCAAGTTGGAGGTCACTCTAGGCTCCATGAAACCCTGTCTCTGTAAAACACAGACAGGCTAGAAAGATGGCATAGCAGTTAAGAGCACTGGTTGCTTTTGCAAAAGACCCAGGTTTGATTCCAGGCAGCTCACAACCATTTTTAACTCCAGTTTCAAAGGATTTGATGCCCTCTTTTGGCCATTCTGTATACCAGGCACATGGTATACAGACACAGATGCAGGCAAAGCACCATGCACATAAAAGATAAAGTAATAATAACCAGGTTTTTTTTTTATCATTTCTTTTGTTTTTGAAGTTATGATTGCATCATCTCCAACTTCTCTTTCCTTCCCTTATATCCCTTATATCCCTCCTTTCTCCCTTTCAAATTCATGATCTTTTTTTTACATTAGCAGTTGTTACATGCATATCTGCGCGCGCGCACACACACACAACTAAGTACATTTACTTCTGTGTATGGTTTTAGGGCTGAGCATTTGGTGTTAGATAATCAATCGGTGTGCTCTTCCCGGGGGAAGATGATCCTGCTCCCTCTCAGCATCCTTAGCCGCCTGTGTTTTGTGTAGCGTTGAGGTCTCGTGGGCTTCCCCTCATCCACTTCAGCATGCCCCTGTTGTCATGTTTATTCAGCCCATGTTCAGGCAGTCATGTTGGTGAGACTTTATAGGTGTAGCTTCAGACATTCCTAGGAAACCCAGCCTCAAACCAAAAATCAATCAACCAATAAATTAAGCCACAAAGCAAGCACAATGGAATCCCTGTGGGTTTGCCCTTAGACATGGCGTCTGGCTCTGTAGACCAGCTGTGTGGCCCAGGCTAGTTTCCAACTCACATTGCTAGCTGCCGTTCTTCTCGCCATCCTCCCCCTCCTACCTGCTGCAGGTTCTCTTTAAACATGGGGTCGGCTGGGTGTGGTGGCACACACCTTTAGACCCAGCCCTTGGAAGGCAGAGGCAGGTGGATCTTTGAGAGTTCAAGGCCAGCCTGGTCTACAGAGTGAGTTGCAGGACAGCCAGAGCTACATAGTGAGAACCTGTCTTGAATGAATGAGTGAATGAATGAATGAATGAATGAAACAAACCCAGGGTTAGTTACTAACCATTCTTTCACCATTTGAGTAGGTAGGCTCTGGAGCATGGAAAGGAAGAAAATGAGGTGTGGGTACAACAGATGCACACTTGAATGGCCGTGTTACCCTCTGCCTGCTAGGAAACCACAGGCAGGACCCTCCGATTGCAAACCCTTCCTGTAATGAAGAGAATGAGGGAGGATGGAAACCCCTGTTCTCTGTTTCCTTATCCACTGGCCTCGCTTGCTTCCTGTTGTACTCTAACCAAAAGCAGGAGGGGAGGAAAGGGTTTATTTCACCTTCTACCCCCCCAGGCCACAGTCCATCCTGGAGGGAAGTCAGGCAGGAGCTGCGGGTGGCAGCCATGTGGAAGGCCGCTCTGCTAGCCCACATGCCTGCACAGCACATCATGGGCTGGCAGGCTTATACATCTCTCCACCTGTCTGGCAGGATGGTGCCTCCTGCAGTAAGCTGGGCTCTTCCACATCATCAAGTCCAGACGATCCCTTATAGTCACGGCTACTGGCCCATCTGATCTGGGCAGTTCCTCAGTGGAAACTCCTTCACTGCTGGCTTTGTCATGGAGACAGCTGAAGCTAACTAGAACATCCATAAAACCCTGGAACTAGCTGTTCTCCTCAGAGGGTTGCTGGAATCCCAGGAGTAATGGGGCTCGTGCTTAAAATCTTAGTGTGTGACTGAGACTGGAGGATTTTGACATGGAGGCTAACTCAAGCCACAGATCGAAACCCTGCCTCTGAACAACCACAAATGGATATAAGGATTAAATTCCAGTGATTTCAAGGTTTTTCAAACCTGACCGTGCACATAAGTCACCCTGGGATTGGCTGAGATTCTGTACTTGTGCAAGCTCCCAGATGTTTCCCAGCTCCAGGGTTCTTGCCGCAAGGACACGGGGTACCTGGCACTTCCCCAACCTCAGACACTGCAGTCCCCTCTGTCTGCATCCCCCATCAGCTTGCCTCTGCCCTTTGCATTCTGTTCCTGCATCAGACAGCCATAAGCTCCGTGTCCTGTCACAGCGAACCCCCAGGCTTGTCCTCCAGTCCTTAACGGAAGAACAGCTGTCTCAGCAGAAATGAGGATTGTCTCAACAGGACAGATGTTCTCATGTCCTAAATCCAACACTAAGCTGAGTGTCTCGGGGACATTGGAACTGGTGTGACTGACTCCGGGGCTCCACGGGAGCCATCACTATCCACTGTTTAATGTCAGGTGACATTTGTCTGCTGAGACTGGGAAAGACTCCATCAGCAGAGTGGTCGTGTCAGCAGACAGTGGCAGCTTGTAGTGGGCTTACATTACGTCAGTAAAGCCAGGGCGAGGGGCTGCAGCAGCTGGTCCTCCTTCCTGCAAATAGTGGTACAGGCTGTAGCCATGACAGGGGAAAACCAAATGTGATTACTAATCACGTTGGTGGGATCGATGAAGAAATAGTGCATGTCATGTATGGTCCACTCTCATCCCACCTCAATCTCCACTAAGTTTTCAGTGCTACATTGTTTGTGGTTGGGCAGGATATGCATACATTTAGTATAGCCTCTGCAGTGAGCCTGGGTTTATCATTTGTGTTTCTCCCAAGTTTTTTCATGGTCAGAGCAGGCCAGGCTCAAGTCACAGAACTTTCCAGAGATACCATCTGGAAGAGGTAACATCTAATGGGAAGTTCTTGGGTCATCGTGGACCATGGTATCCCTCCTGACAGCTCACACAAGAGTCTTGCTGTAAAAAGACCAGGCCTGGTTTGAGATGCGATTCTCTGTCCACCATTTTCCATCCACTAGAGGCCAAGTCATCTAGACTCTCAACCACTGAAATGCCGAGCTGAAGAACTTCTTTTTTCCTCTGAAATTAGCCCCTTTCAGATGTTCTGCTGTGATAGTGAAAAGCTGACTAATGGGTTGGGACCCAGGTGTGTGGTTGCAGGGAAGGGTTGCCAGTCCTTAGCCTTGCTATTTGGTTTCAAGACGTTCAGTGACACGACCACTGTTTAGAAAGGATCTAATGCTCTTGGGTATAGAGTAGTCCTGCCAAGAATAGTTGCTTTAAAAGAGCGCCCTGGCTCCTGCCTCACCTGGCTTCCTCTCTCACCATGTGATCTCCCTACTTCATGCACACTCCCACCAGAAAGCCAACCACTGGGCTGAGCTGCAGCCAGAAGGCTATACCAGAGCCAAGTGATGTCTTGGACCTCCAGAGCCAATTTTGAGCTAAGTAAACCTCCTCTATACAGTACCCAGCTTATTTTGTTATAGGAACAGAAAGCTAAGTACCAAGCAGGGATATGTGTATTTTTAAACTTTTACATTCTTAGCAAAAAGCTGAAATGATTCAAGATGGGCAAAGGACAGACATCTCGGTGAAGAAGATACCCAGATGGTTAACCAGCACACGCAGAGGGGCTCAGCATTACCAGTCATTAAGGAATTACAAGTCAAAATCCACAAGATACCACTTCATACCCACAAAATGACTATGCTAAAACAGCAGTGGCACTAAAAACAACAGGTGTTCCCTAGCGAGTAGAGAAATTGCTGGTAGAAGCAGCCACCTCAGGTATTTCCCTTGGTCTTGGTGGCAACCTGGAGAGATGACAGTGTGTTATCACAATTTGGGTGTAGGTGTTGATGCAGTCCGATAATCTTCAGTTATTCAAGATAAGATCTCACGTGTCCCAGGGTAGCCTAAAGGCTTATCTGACCCCCAAATGAGTCATGCCCCACAGGTCAAGAACCACTGCTCTACTATGTTCACTACCTTACTCAGCTAGTCCACTAATCATAGGATTCTCAATTTTACGTACGTACATGTGTGTGTGTGTGTGGTGTGTGATGTGATGTGTCTGGCCTTTAATTCACAGTTTAATCCGCACTGGCATTGAACTTGTGTACAAGTATTTGCTGCCACCATGCCTGCTCTAAATCTCCCATGAAGAAAATGCATTTTGGATCGACTTGAACAAAGCACACTTACTAGTTACATGACCCAGGAAGAATGTTAAGGAAAAAAAAAAGCATAAAGCTTCCTTCCGAGCCCAGACATTAGAGTAGAAAAAGAGCTAAATGACACCAAGAGATAAATGCGAAAGTCAGAGAAAGGCAGTCACTGTGAGATGAACAGAGACACCGCTCACCAGCAAGGCCTGGCCTAGGTACAAAGCCAACCAATGACCAATGCAGCCTGATCTCATGCAGCCTCATCTCAAGCCGCCTGATCTCGAGTCGCTCGAGTAGGGCAGGGCCTTCCACCTATAACTTTAGCACTCAGTGACACACAGCTAAGACACTGGATTAGTAAAGAAAAACCATCTGTGGTTCACCTCAGTGAACACTACCGCTCCAAGCACAGCGGGAATGGCTTTTGAGTGGCCTTTGCGAGTTTAGAATCCAGACCCAGGATGAGAATGTAATCTGTCTGCATTGTCGTCCGTGTTAGCAAGCAAAATGGGCAGAAGTTGGTCATGGGAAGATGGGACGAGAGTATGGGAACATGGGGGCTGGGGGGATCTTGTGCTCTTAGAAGGGCCTACACTACAAAGATGAATGGGTGGGCAGACGTTTCCAGTCCATTACTCAAGTCACACATTTGGTTAATTAATGGAAGAATGCTATACCTATGTCTAATAAATGATTTTTTTTCAACAACTGGCATTAGAAAATCAGAGACGTGTTATATAGGGAAGAAAAATAAGTGAGGTTTCTACACAAAAAGAGCTTCATTGTTGTATGAAATACAGTAAGCCCAGATTTACTGCTGGGAGAACTGAGATGGGGTGTGCATGAGAGACGCTACAGTGTGAACAGTGTGAAGAAGTAGGTACCTCCAGAAGTGGTGAAACAGGGTACCAAAAGAGGGTAGAGGGGTGCAGAGAGCTTAACTGTCTTATGAGGAAGAGCTATCGACCTGCAGTAAAAATTGTCAAGGGAACCAACATCCCATCAGATATACCAGTACGTTCTAACTGGTTTCTGGAAACTTGGGCAAAGAAACACTTCCATGATGAGGGAGTACTAAGATACCTGCAGACATGTTGATTGATAAATGTCAAAAGAAAGCCTGTATGTGTTTAAGGCCTTCCTAAATTTGCCCTTACGCAGCATAGGAAGGGCCTCAACTCTGCCAGAGACATTTGCTGGCCACATGCATTTTATTTTTAAGGTTAAAAGAATAAACTGCTAGGAGATTCTTCTTCAAGATTTAAGATTTTTAGAATAACTTAGAACTGATTTTTTTTTTTTTACTCTCTGTGTAAAATTTGGACTCGTTTTTCCTACATAAGAACATATCTCTGATTTTATAATGCCAGTCATTAAAAAGTACATTTATTATAAGGTTTGGCTATGTTCATTTCCCAACCTGGGTAGCCTCCAGAGAGGATGTGGCCCTCCAGGACGCTGGCCAAACTGTGGACGGCTTACAGAGGGGAGGAGGGCTACTGCCACGCATTGCTGTGTCTGCTGTGCCACCCTGTGGTGGCGAGGCTGAACAGAGCCTGTCTCCCTTTTCTTCTCTCTAGGAAGGCGCTTTTGTCTACTTGTCTATAGTAGGAAATGTTGCAGATTCCCAAGGCTTGATTGCATCTTTATGTAAGTAATTAAAAACATTTGCATTTGAAATGTCTGAGTAGATTAATGGCAAGAATGGCTGTCAATTAACTGAATGTCTACATCCCATATTGTGTGGTTCCATTTACACGTCCTGTCCAGAAGAGGTGAATCTTTAGAGATGGATAACAAATTAGTGGTTGCTTGGGGCTGGGGATGAGCGGGACAGCGGATGACTGCTGGTGGGCGTGGCTTCCTCTTTGAAATGTTCTCCCTTAGATTGTGTCTATTCAAATCTGTGAATGTTCTAAAATTGGGATTGTATGCCATGTGAATTACATCTCGGCAAAGCTATATATTAAACTGTGTGTATACAGCTGGGTGTGGCTCAGTGGCAAAGTACTTGCCTGACATGTGTGGACCCCTGTGCAACACTGTAAAACAAAGAACACCGAAAGGCCTGCAGTGTTTAAACTAGGTGCTTCCCCTATAGATTGTTTATATAAATTTACTTTTAAGAAATTTATTCTTGCCAGGCAGTGGTGGCTCATGCCTTTAGTCCTAGCACTTGAGAGGCAGAGGCAGGTGGATTTCTGAGTTTGAGGCCCAGCCTGGTCTACAGAGTGAGTTCCAGGACAGCCAGGGCTACACAGAGAAACCCTATCTCAGAAAACAACAACAACAACAAACAAATAAAAAAAGAAGAAGAAGAAGAAGAAGGAGAGGAGGAGGAGAAGAAGGAGGAGGAGGAAGAAGAAGAAGAAATAAATTAATTCTTATTCAGTATCCTCAGAGGCCAGACGAGGGTGTCAGCTCTGCTGGAGTTGAAGTTACACAGGTAGTGTGAGCTGCCCAGTGTGGATGCTGGTAGCTGAACTCAGGTCTGAGAAAAGCACATACTCTTAACTGCTGAGCCATTTCTCCTGCCCACAATTTACTTTTGATTGTATGCTTATACCTGTCTTCTTCTTGATAATTCTCCAAAGCCTGTCTGTCGTGTAGAGCTGTCAAGTCGTTTCCCCATTTTCTTAACACTCAATGTAAATCGACCAACATTTACTCAACTAATATTGACCTCCCAGTGTGTTCTGTACTGATACGGTTAAGTCAATGAGCCAGACACCAGCATCTCTGTTACTTGCCTTCAGGATTGGCATCTGCAATTCTGCATTGTGTGCTGTGTGTCTTTCTTTTTCCTTATTTTATTATTTCACACTGCTTTTATTTTATCTTGATTTATTTATTGAGTGTCTAGGTGTGGGGAATATACAAGTATATGTGGGTGTGTGTCTTACGTTCTTATTTTATTTCTTTTATGACTTTAATTTTTATTTATTTATTCTCTCTGTGTGTGTGCATGCATGCGTGTGCATGTGTGTGTGTGCCCGTGAAGGACAGGGGACAGGTTTTGTGAGTTGGCCCTCTCCTTCCAACACGTGGTCCCCTGGAATCAGACTCAGGTTGCCAGGCTTGATGACAGGGGCCCTTACAGGCTGAGCCATTTCGCCAGTCCTAATTTATGATTTTATTATCTTTTTTTTTTTTTTTTTTTGGTTTTTCGAGACAGGGTTTCTCTGTATAGCCCTGGCTGTCCTGGAACTCCCTTTTAGACCAGGCTGGCCTCGAACTCAGAAATCTGCCTGCCTCTGCCTCCCGAGTGCTGGGATTAAAGGCGTGTGCCACCACACCTGGCTATGATTTTATTATCTTATCTTTTAGTACTGAGGGTGGAGCTTCCTGATTGCTTGTGTTGTTGTGTCCTGGGTTCCTGATTTCTTTTGTTGTTAAACATGAGCTGCATCCCTTTGCCATGTCACCTAGCCCTGTTGCTTTTTCATCATGCCCTGAAATCACGTGCTCATACCAAAGGTCTGTGTGGACACTCTTATTCACTCTCAGCGTTAGAAAATGTCTAAAGAACCGAGCCATGTCTTCTGAACATACAATGTGTCCCCTTTGGTCCCTCCAGGCCTGTGCTGTGGGCAGGCGGAGATCTAGGCCCCTTTGGCCAGAGTCTTGCTCCAAAGCTTCTGGGGGTGATGTCTGTATCAAAAGTATTGAGGCTTGAGGACCCTGCCTGAGCCTCTACCCTCCTTGTGTGTGTTCTATGGTCCCCTTTGTCAGAAGCCAGGCTGCAGCTCCCTCCCTGGCTACCCTGCTTTGGGCACCACTGAAAGGGAACAGCCCAGGTGTGGCCCAAGTCCATGAAAAGATGATTGACAGGCCCTTCCTAAGTCACTGCCTTTAGGTGAAGTGCCCTTTATTATGAAAGCAAATGCTAGGCTGGCCACCTCCTGGCTTTGTTCCAGCTGTGGGACACCCTCCTCCCTTCTGGATGGCAGACCATGCAGGCAGCAGAGGTGGGGCTAAGGAAGCCTCCGCCTACCATGGTTTTGCCTCCTTTCCCTCTGAACCTCTTCCTCCTGGAGTTGTGAGTCACAAAATAAATGGAATTGATTGGAGCCCCCATTCTTAACCCAGTCACCCCCTGTGATGAACTCAGGACTCAGTATTTCGTTTGTTAGCAAGCCTGCTGATACACACCTCTAGTCCCAGCACTGGGGAGGGTAAGGCAGGAGGATTGCTAGATGGAGATCAGGCTGGGCGACATAATAACACTATCTGAGAAAACACGAAGGGCTGGGCTATAGCTTGACTGCCAGGCGAGTGCTTGCCTAGCCTGCAGAAAGCAGTAGGTTTGGTCCCCAGATCAAACCACAGCAGTGGCACTAAAAACAATAAGTACATTTAAAACTTACTAGCCTTGACATGCAGTAAACCTGGAAGGCGCCCGGCATTTCCATAGAGAAGAGTTTCTAGCCATCAGCCCTCTTGGTTATGGAGATCAGACATTGTGCTTGTTCCTGGGGAGTGGGCCGTAGAGTTGTCCAAAGACTCCTTCACATTCTCTTAGAGTATCAGCCTCACCCCACCCTGTTCCTACCAAGCCCACCAGTACGGCGCTGGGGTTTACTGTCTTCCCAGCTGAAGCCCTCATGGGTCCCTGCTTAGTGCGGTGGCTCCTCCCTGAGCTGGGGTGGATGTCACAGCAGCAGGACCAGAGTCAGGCACCTTCCTGACAGCAGGGTGAAGAGGGTGAAGAATCATCAGGGTGTCTTCCTGGGTCTCATTTTTTTTTTAACCTAAGCACCACTTTTGTCCTTCCTAGTGTGAGCGGCTTTCAGACAGACCTTATGGCCTCGTGGCTACCTTCTCAAGGCTCAGCCGAGACAGCCCCATAGGTTCAAAAATACTTGTTAGACAAGGGGCTGGACCGATGCCTCAGCGATTAAGGGTACTGGCGGCTCTTCCAGAGGATCTGGGTCAATTCTTAGCCCCTACGTAGTGGCTCACAACCATCTATAATCCAGTCCCGTGGGATCTGCACCATCTTCGGGTGACCGCCACCAGGTACCAGGCATGCAGGGTGCACACACATACATACCAAACACCCAGACACATAAAATATATAATCATCAAAAAGAATGGATAGAGATGGAGGTTTGGGGTTCCTGGGGTTTTGTTTGTTTGTTTGTTTGTTTTAAGATTTATTTATTTTTTATATGTAAGTATACTGTAGCTGTCTTCAGACATTCCAGAAGAGGGCGTCAGATCTCATTATGGATGGTTGTGAGCCACCATGTGGTTGCTGGGATTTGAACTCAAGACCTTTGGAAGAGCAGTCAGTGCTCTTACCTGCTGAGCCATCTCGCCAGCCCGGGGTTTCAGTGTTTAATGTCTAATCACTCACTAATCCCTTCCCTCCTAAAGCATTGACACTTTATGCAGATGGTCTTTCTAGATTTTGGACACCTCGGTTGGTTTATTTTACCTCTTATTTATACATTTATATTTAGGGACTTCTTTTCTTTTCAATACTGCCTTGCTTGCTACTTACTACAGTTATTTCTGAACATGGCAGATGGCTTGCCAAAATCTAATGGTGTGTGTGGCCTTACATGGAGACTCTTCACCTGTGTGGCCCTTCCCTCAAGATAGCCCTTCTTGAGAGACCTTAGTCACTAGTCCCAAGGCATCCTGACTCTGACCACGACTAGACGAGAGAGAGGGTCCAAGTGTTCTGACCAGTCAGACGCCAGAGGTCATGTCTAACCAGTTACACCTTCTCAGTGTCCCACGCGGGCATGCCTGAAGGGGGAGAGGTAAAGACA
The DNA here is from genome assembly GCF_900095145.1 of Mus pahari. NCBI lineage: Eukaryota > Metazoa > Chordata > Mammalia > Rodentia > Muridae > Mus > Mus pahari. The sequence goes on along the minus strand of NC_034597.1, from coordinate 52,350,096 downwards.
GCCACTCTTTTACTCTCAACATGCAAGATGAGTTCGAGATCAGCTTCTTCGACTTTCACCATTTAAAAACTAGCCAGGTGCTCACCTTGGCAGCACATACACTAAAGTAGGAACCATAGGAGACTAGCCTGGCCACTGTTCAAGGATCACGTGCAAATTCATGAAGCATTCCATGAAAATTAACAATTAAGGGTTGAAGTGACAACTCATGGTTAAGGGCACTTGGTCTTCTTACCGAAGACCTGAGTTCAGTTCCCAGCAATCACACTGGGCAGTCACAGTCACCTATAACTCAGTGCCAGTACACCGAGCGCCTCGTATAAAAACCAACTCCAAATGGAGCAAGACCCTTACTAAGTCCTGAAATGCTAAACTGCCAGAGAGAATTGTAGGGCAGACACTTCAAGATAAAGACACGGCAAGGGCTTTCTGAACAGACATCCAACAACCCTGGAAATAATAGTGAGAACTGGCAAATGGGATTGTGTGAAGTCTAAATATTTCTACTGTAAGAGAATGAGGAGAGGAAAGAAGGAAACCATACCTCCAGCACAGATTAATAACTAGAATCTATAAAGAACTCAAAAAAAGCAAGCATCAGAATCAACTCACCCAATCAATCAGTGGGCAAATACCGGGTCTCTGTGAATCTAGATGAAAAGCTAGATACTGCAGGAACGCAGAAGGTTGCTGCTTAGAGGAGGAGAGAGAGCCACAGAAAGGGGGACCAGAGAGGGCAGTGGGGCGGTGAGCGTGGACAGAGCACTCTCATGTGCTTGTCTGCAACTGTCATGATGCAGCCCCTTAGTCTGCCCACTGCCTGACAACCTCACAAGGAACGTCTGCCAGTCGAGAGACTGAGCGTGGGTATTCTGTCTTCAGGGAAGGAGTATGGCAAGGCTGACACAAGATGGCTGTATTCTGATCCGACCGTTGTGTCTTTGGAAATCCTGACTGTTGTCCTGGATGGGCTCCTGGCACTGGTCCTCATTTATGCCATAGTCAAGGAGAAATATTACAGGTAAGTCCTCTCTCATCCAGCTAGAGGGGGCCATTAGCTGCCCAAGTGACCTTCGGATAAAGTTGCAAGCACATTTGTCTACAAGACAAAGCTTCACATAAGACTTAAGGCAAGATTGATCGTGAAATCTCAGATAGGAAAGAGTGCTCCCAGCTTTTTAGACCTTTTCTCCACCACTTTTAAGATGATTAGCACTAACAATGAACTTTTCTTGGTTCCTTTGCTATTATTTTGGCCCCATGACTACAGTTGCAGACAAATTTACAAATTTACATATGTATCATCCCAAACAATGATTGACTGTGAGTCGGGCACAGGAAATGAAGCCCCTTTATCGGCAAATTTCATTTACTCTCCATGGTACCTTTTGAGGAAGGATTGTTGTCACCTTTTGCAGCAGGTGAAACTGACTGGTGACAAGAGTCATACCCAGGTCTCTTTGAAGGTCCGAGGTGACCTCACTTGGTCCTCCTGAGAACGGTGCGGGGACAGGGCAGTGTCACTTCCCCAAGGAAAGAGAGCATCCTCACTGTGTAGGCTAACATGGCCCGTCAAAGCAGCAGCACACTGGAGCCCACAAACTTCTCTTGTGAGACTGTTGGTGCTGCTCTAGAGAAAAGCTGCCGTAATTCCGAGTTCTAAGCTGTGCCTGTTTGATTCCGTGTCTCCTCCCCGCAGGCACTTCGTACAGATTGTCCTGTGCGTGTGTGAACTCTATGGCTGCTGGATGACCTTCTTCCCCGAGTGGCTCGTTGGAAGCCCCAACCTCAACACCAGCAACTGGCTCTACCTCTGGGTCTATTTGGTGTTTTTTAATGGCCTGTGGGTTCTGATCCCAGGCCTGCTGCTGTGGCAGTCATGGGTAGAACTGAAGAAGAGAGATTACCAAGAGGCCACTTTAGCGAAGAAGCATAAATAAATTCTCAGAGCAACCCATTCTGACGCTCCAAGTCAGAATTGACCGGACATTCCAATCTGGGCTTCCTTTTTTTATGGTGTTTTGAACCAGCCATTACAGATGGGTTGGAAGGTGGCAAACTGGGCTGTTTGTTTTGGTTCTTTGATTAAATGGTAACATGAGAGAGAACTTGGGGTGTCGTTTAGTAGTGTGCTTGTCTAGCATTCACAAGGCCCTGAGTTGTTCCCTTAACACTACTAGGGGGCGCTGAGTAAGTTTTCACTTGTCACAAGATCATATTGAATTAGATGCTCAGTCATGGCTGGCAGACTTGTTATGCCATGTTAATAAGTGAGTATCACAGATACTGTAATTGGGGCTGACTTACAGGTTCAGAGGTTCAGTCCATGATCATCAAGATGGGAGCGTGACAGCATCCAGGCAGGCATGGCATGGGCAGAGCTGAGAGTTCTACATCTTCATCCAAAGGCTGCTAGTGGAAGACTGACTTCCAGGCAACTAGGGTGAGGATCTTACACCCACAACCACAGTGACACTCCAACTCCAACCAGGTCACACCTATTCCAACAAGGCCACACCTCCAAATGGTAACACTGGTCCAAGAATATACAAGCCATCACAAGTAGTATCAATTTTTACTCCAAAACACAAACACCTTTTTGCTTCAGCTTTTATTCTTCTCAGTGGTCTCTTGGGGTTAGTGATGTAAACCAAAAGCAAAAGGAGTTGGTTCTGTTTTGTGCTCATATTGTTTCAGACTTGTGTGCCCAAGAGAGAACAATAATGGTAATCTGGAGTAGTGATGACCACGTGTCCTTGGGAAGCTGAGGCTGGTTCAGGGTTTGAGGCTACTCTGGGCGATATTGCAATATTCGAAAGAAAGAAGCAGAGGAGGGAGAATCTGTAAGGGGCAGAGGGTGGGACTATGGCAGCACACAAGAACCAAAAAATGTGGTAAATATTAACAGTACAACTATAAGATAAATTCCAGAAGATTCCATGCAGTGCAGTTTGTGCCCTAACAGTCTGCAGTGGCTGAGGAGGGGGTGCAAGCTTGCCCTCTGCCCTGTACCAATGGGGCAGGACCATGCTGGGTGTCAAACCCTGGTTCCAGGAAGTGACGGCAATGGTTCGCTTACAGGTGGGAGAGGGTACTCAATACTACTTAACCCATCCCTCTGCTCAGGAGAGCACCCACACCTGCATCCACGCCTGCTTGGTGGTAGTGGGCACTGGAGCCCGGCCGCTCACTCTGTGCCCGCTCTCTTGCCAGTCTGGCTGCTGGTCCAGTTTAGGTCTCTCCTCCCCTTCATCTCTTATTCTTCTCGGTCGTTTTGTTAAACGTATGAAAGCCAGTAATCCTAGGCGAGCACTCCAGAGCAACCCACAATCCTCCTGCCTCTACCTTCCAAGTGCCGAGATTGAGGTGTATGCCCAAGCCGCAGTCCTAAGTTTGGGTCTTGAGGGGGGCGGGTGGGAGGCGGCCTTAGGTGGGGCCTGTGAGGAAGTGACACACTGGGATATGCTCTTGAAGGGATGTCAAGCCCCGCTCCTCTGTTCTTTAACTTTCCACTGCCATGAAGTAAATAGCTTTTTTTTTTTTTTTTTTTTTTTTTGAGACAGTCTTACTCAGTGGCCCAGGATGGCCTCAGGTGTGAGACAGTAATCCTCAAAAGTGCTGGGATCACAAGAGGCCATGCCAGGCTGAGTGAGCAGCTCTGTTCTGTCACGCTGTGCCGCCACAGGTCTGTCCACAGCAACAGGGCCAAGCCACTGTAATCCGAAACCACAAACCATGAGCCAAATTAAACCTCTCCTCCTAAATTGCTGCCTTGGGTGTTTATCTCAGGACAGAAAGCTTCCACACAACAGAAAGCTTCCACAGATCATCTGATTTGGACTGGAACTGTGAAAGCAAAAACTTCCCCCACCCCCCATGGTTTTTATGTTCAGTGTTCTGTGGGCACATGCTACGGTCCTTGTGCAGAGGCTCCGTGGCAGGGACCTTTACCCTCCGGGCCATTTCACTGACTCCTCAAATGTGGCTCAAATGTGCTCTATGAGCTTCCCTGGTTTGGGGGGCAGTTGGGGAGGGGGCAACCAGAAGAGAGACTGAGGTGGGAGTGGCTCCAGCGGTGGTCGTTGCTCAGGCCACGCCTCCCTTGGCAGAATCCACCCTGTGGTTCAGAAGACATCCCTTGTAACTGAGAGAACCTCACTCCCAGGTCCAGAGGTCACAGAGTGTCTGATAGGTACGCTAGAAATGGCAGTTATTTTTCACCACAAATGTTAGGAAACAAAGGTTCACACTCATGCTGAATTAAAACAAAATGGACCTGCTCCTAATAACATCACAGAAGACCATGCCGAGAGAATGCAGGCTATATGATTTTGTCTGTAAATTTCCCAAATTTGTAAGCTGAGTATCCCTGACTGGAGATGCTTAGGGACAGAACTGCTTCCTGACAGTTGTATATGTGTGTGTTACATGGGCTGCACAGTGCACATCCTAATCTGGAAATCCAAGAGGATCCACTTTGGAGCTGTTACCTTAAGGCTACTCAGATTGAACTGCTGGATGGTGTTTGGAATCCAGGCAGAGCTGCTTTTGGGGAGAGCCAGTAGGAGCATCTGCGATGCTGAAACGGTCATCTCCATGTGCTAATCACAGTGTGACAGTCCTTTGGGACGCACACTTAGGAATTCTGCACTTCTCATGACATGTGTCATGGTAAAATTAGAAAAGCTGATTTAATCTTCTAATTTGTCTTTTAAGAAAGGGTCACATGGGCTGGAGAGATGGCTTAGCAGTTAAGAGCACTGACTGCTCTTCCAAAGGTCCTGAGTTCAAATCCCAGCAACCATATGGTGGCTCACAACCATGTACAGCTACAGTGTACTCATATACAGGAAATACATAAATAAATCTTTAAAAAAAGATGATATATCCCAGGCTGGTCTGCAGGACACAGGACAGGCTGCAGTCCACAGAGTACCTGGGCTCTTCTCCCTGCTGGGTGATTGCTGAATGTTGAATGGAAGGGAAATGGGGGCTCAGGGTCCCATTGGTATCCAAGGACACATCCCACTGCCAAGTGTGGGGTGCTCTAGTTCTCACAGAAGTGACTTGGTGTCTTGACCTCCAGATCCCTGACACAGAGGACAGCAGAGAGCTGACAGGGGACATGCATTTTTAGGGTGCATTTTTCATTTGATGCATTCTAACTTAGCCTTTCTTTTCCTTTTGAAAGTTCATTGCACTCTAGTGGCTTCTTAGCGTCAGTGCGGGGGCAGTCCCTGCAAAATGCTCCTCCACCACAGTCCCATCATCTCAAGAATCTAAATTGGGCCAGGGAGGTGGCTCAGTTGGTAGTGTCTGCCCTGCAAGCATGGGGGCTTGAAGTCCTGATCCCCAGCAACCATGTGAAAATCCAGACGTGGCAGTATGCTGTGTAGTCCTGGGGTGGAAAGACAGAAACGGGGGGGGGTTTGCTGTCTAGCCAGACTGGTGCAATTGGTGAGCATTGGATTTAGCGAGAAGCCCTTTGTCTTAGGGTTTTACTGCTGTGAACAGACACCATGACCAAGGCAAGTCTTATAAAGAACAACATTTAATTGGAGTGGCTTACAAGTTCAGAGGTTCAGTCCATTATCATCAAGGTGTGAGTGGGGCAACATCCAGGCAGGCATGGTACAGGCAGAGATGAGAGTTCTACATCGTCATCTGAAGGCTGGTACTTTAACAACTGTTCAACCTCCCCTCTAGCCCACCACCCACCAGAAGTACTGAAAGAGAAAAGTTATTAGGACATTGGCGAGGTAGACCTGTTTAGAAATAGTTCTTTGAGCTGGAAAGAACCCAGATGTCCCTCAATAGAGGAATGGATACAGAAAATGTGGTACGTTTACACAATGGAGTACTACTCAGCTATTAAAAACAATGAATTTATGAAATTCTTGGCCAAATGGATGTATCTGGAGGATATCATCCTTAGTGAGGTAACCCAATCACAAAAGAAGTCACTAGATATGCACTCACTGATAAGCAGATATTAGCCCAGAAACTTAGAATACCCAAGATACATTTTGCAAAACACAAGAAAACCAAGAAGGATGACCATCGTGTGGATACTTCATTCCTCCTTAGAATAAGGAACAAAATACCCATGAAAAGATATAGGTACAGAGACAAAATTTAGAGCTAAGATGAAAGGATTGACTATCCAGAGACTACCCCATCTGGGGATCCATCCCATCATCAGCCACCAAACCCAGATGCTAATGCACATGCCAGCAAGATTCTACTGAAGGAACCCTGATATAGCGGCCTCTTGTGAGGCTATGCCAGTGCCTGGCAAACACAGAAGTGGATGCTCACAGTCAGCTATTGGATGGAACACAGGGCCCCCAATGGAGGAGCTAGTGAAAGTACCCAAGGAGTTGTAGGGGGCTGCAACCCTGTAGGTGCAACAACAATATGAACTAACCAGTACCCCCTGAGCTCGTGTCTCTGCTGCATATGTAGCAGAAGATGGCCTAATTGGTCTTGCAAACTTTATATGACCCAGTACAGGGAAGCACCAGGGCCAAGAAGTGGGAGTGGGTGGGTAGGGGAGCAGGGCGGGGGGAGGGTACAGGGAACTTTCTGGATAGCATTTGAAATGTAAATAAAGAAAATATCTAATAAAAAATTTATAAAGAAATGAAAAAAAAAAGAAAATTATAAAACCTTGCTGAGAGACCAAAATGCAAACAAAAGGTTTATGATAATTGATTGAATGTCAGCTTGCCACAGATTAGAGTCACCCAAGTCTGGAACTGTCCTAGTTGCCTTACTGATATGGGAAGACCCATCTCTCACTATGGGCATCACTTCCTGGCACAAGGACAGTCACTGGCCTTCTGGCTTGGCCTTCCACATATGCTAGATGATGGACCTTACTGCTGTTGCTGATTCTTCATGGTTACCAGAACCAGCAGTTCCCGGCTTCTGTCATCAACTAAGCACCAACGGCTCTCCAGGAATTCTGTGGGTGTGCAGTACCAGGTTGGATCTGCAGAGGCATCCAGCCTCAGGGACCGAGTGAACTATGCCACCAGACAGAAGAACTGGTAAGGTTGAGTGAGCCCAAACCCCGTGAAGCTCAGAACTGAGGATGGTAGGTGTGGGGGCCAGGTCCTGTCAAGCTCTACCTGGAACACAGAACCCCGACACTCCACTGAGAGGACCATGGCAATCAGCCACGTAGCATAAAAACCTGAAGTTCTCCATGCTAATGAGGTGTCTAGATAGGCCCCTAGTGTTCAATCAACGAGCTTCCCTTCCTGAGCATCCCTTCCTGCAAAAGATATTTAATCCCTGGTTCACCCTGAGTAAGGCGTATGTATTCATATTCACCATCAAATAACAAGCAAGGACTGTCTCTTCAACAAAGATCACCATGAGGGGAGGTCTTTGGCATAAAGAGCTGTGCCTAAATCTCCCAAGGAAGGACTTCTCTTCTCTTCCAGCCCCCCACCTCCACACTCTGGGCACACACTCAGAACCAAAGCAAGTTCAGCCTCTGTACAGGACTCTGCCTTCCTCTTCCTGCTTGGTTCATGGAGGTCCTGAGGGGAAGCATGGACTGGGCATCCCCATTCCAGACGCCCAGTGGTACAGCAGTGATGCCTGTGTACACAGGAGATGGGGAACCACAGCAGTCATCCCAGACTCCCGCTGTTTCCCACCCAGGAAAACATAGCCCCCTATTGCAGGCATTGTTTTGCCTCCCCTAAGTGACAGGCCAGCCACTCTCGGCATCCCAGCAGGGAGGCAGGATGCAGCCCAACAGTTGGCAGCAATCATCCTTGTGAGGCCAGTTTCCTCAGGTGTTTGTGTGATTGGAGGAAGTAGACCGTTTCTCGAAAGTATTAAATGGCCTCTTTCCCACTCTGGAAGAGAGGCTACAGTGTGTCCATTGTGCTGCAGTTAGGTCCTGGGTCAATCCCTTCTCTCTCTAAAGCCATACCTTGGCCACTTCTTGGCACCTGTGTCTCTGTCACTTTAATGGCCCTTAGTGGCATCAATAGTAATTTTTGTACACCCACCTTTCCAACTACACAAGATCTTTCTAAGAGCACACATGGAATTCTAGATTTGTGTGTAAAAGTCCAGTTTACCCACAAGAAATCCGAGGGACACAGGGGTGAGAGCACCCACAAATTAGGTCAAAGTCCACTTAAAAGTGTTCCTCCCAGCAAGGTGACAATTAAGGCCGAGGCAGAGGAAGCTCCAGTTCCGAGCCAACTGGGCTACATAATAGGACCGTGCCTCCAAAACAGGAATGTGACAAAAACATGGCCTTTGTACTCCAACAGCAAGCATTACACAGAATATTGGATGAACAGCAACAAAAATGTTGTCTTTCTACACACACAATATTAGATGCATCCCCAGGAACCTAAAAGGTCTGAAAATTAGTTGAAGGCGAGCTATGCACTCAAAAAAAAAAAAAAAAAAATCTGTGTTTCTTAGTTACCTTTCTCCTGGCATGACAGAACACCATGACCAAGGTAACTTATAAAGGAAGCATTTAGTTGGAGGCTCATGGTTCATGATCATCATGGCGGGAAACATGGTGGGAGGCAGGCAGGCAGGCAGGCAGACAGACAGGGATGGTGCTGGGGTAGTAGCTGAGAGCTTGCACTGTGGTCCATGGAGGCAGAAAGAAAAAAAGAACACGCTGAGAATAGCCTGGACTTTAGAAACCTTAAAGGCAGTCAGTGCTCTTCCAACAAGGCCACAGCCCTAATCCTTCCCAAACAGTTCCACTAACTGGGGACCAAGCGATCTCACATGAGCTTAGGGGCGCCACTCTCATCCAAACCACCACAGAGTAATTTCCAATCATGTGGATCTGCTCATACACTTGAGTAGCCCTTAACTTCATTACTTGTCTTATAGCTTATGCACTGCTCTGTTTTTATATTTTACTGATTGAACCATGCAGTTGATCGACAGCAGTTTCTTTGTCTTTTTATTGTTGTTTTTGGTTGGTTGGTTGGTTTGTTTTAGTTTGGTTTTCCAGACAGGGTTTCTCTGTGTAGCTCTGGCTGCCCTGGAACCTACTCTATAGACCAGACTGGTCTTGAACTTAGGTATCTGCCTGTTTTTGCCTTCAGAGTGCTGGGATTAATAGTATGTGCCACCCGCCGACTGGTGTGATAGCAGTTACCTGTAATAACATGGCTTTCTAGAAAACTCCCAGGGATCCCCACATTTTCAAATATAATCCGCACTTGTCCCCACAACTATCTTTATTGATGAAACTTTTTGCTGGAAATTCCATTAAAAATTTAATTTGCCTCTCATTTCTTGCCTGTGGTCCTGTGTTAAGAATGAAAGTGAATTGACCTTTGACATTTCTTGCCTGTGTTTTGGTTTAGAGGTGTGTGTGTGTGTGTGTGTGTGTGTGTGTGTGTGTGTGTGTGAGCAGTTAGCAAATTTCTCCCATGTGCCACTGTGTGCCCAGGTCAAGCAAGAGCTGTCTCCAATAATTCTCTTCCTATCCAGGGACTAGCACACTCCACAGATCCATGTGTTCCTTGTTAACAGCGACATCTGGTGGCCTCGGGATAACAAGACAGCTCAGAGTGGCAACTTGTGGTTGTGCAGACGGTATTCTAATACAGCAAAGCAGTTGCTTTTTGTGGCCTCATCAGCTCCCTTTCTCTGGAGCCTCCTTCCCCAGCAGCCCTTTCCAGAGTGCCCCTCACCCACTCACTCGGCATGTTGGCTCCAGAAAGTTCAAGCTGGTCCCGCTGGCTGCGGGCATTGCCCTTCTGCCTGTAGCCTCCTGGGCGGTAGGGAAAGCTGCTAGTAGCAGCCCGGGTGGGGAAACATGAACTTAACCTCGTGGGTTTGTGCCTGGGGCCACCTTGAACCAGGTCTGGCTGGGATTCTAGAGCTAGAAGGCCCGTGATTTACTGTCTCCGTGGGCAGCAGGTGGCCAGGGTATTTTTAGCATCTGGAGTTTTTAGGGCAAGGCTGGGGGATGGTAGAACAGTGAGCTCAGAGGACATCGGTTCTTTCAAGGTCTGAGTTCAAAAATCTCCAGACAATGGGCCCTTCCCCTAACACTCTTGGGTTTGGGTGTAGGGTGTCCCTTGTAAAAAGCCACGCACTCTGCCGTTCATTTGCCTTCTCCATTTGTTAGGCAGTAAATGGAAGAGAGAAGGGGGTGGATTTGGGATGCCAACTTGGCAGGCGTTCAAGGAAACCCTGACTGTTATTAGTGCCAGCGCAGATCTGTCCCTCTTCAAAGCACCCTCTGTTCGCTGTATTGTCCAGCCCTCATTAATCCCATGAACCCCCAAGAACGATTATCTTATTCTACCGAAGAACTTGGCAAGGAAAGCTGAGAGGCCTGGTGCCATGGGTACGGGAGGGAGGATCTGTGGCGACACCACCACAGAGCTGGAGCCTAGCTGCGTGCTCTGCGGGACTGGATTGGAACCACTTGCTCTGCAAGAGGTGTGCTCCCCTGCCTCTTAGCCTCCTCCGGAATGGTTGGTACAGTGCTTGGCACGTGCTCCTGTGAGGATGAACACGTTAGAAACCCTCCCTGCACTGGCTTTCCTGCTTCCACCCAAGCAGTTATTTACTTCCGGTCAGCCCACGGAACCAGCCCTGAGTGTTTTCCATCATCATTGTCTTCAAGAGAGGGGGAAATCTCAGAACAACTATAAAGGGGTGACGCGTCAGCAGCTCTCTGTCTCAGCCAGGAGAGGAGCAGGGGACAGTCCTAAATTGGGGAGAGAGAATCCTTAAGTATGTGAGCCCCCTTGCCTGACCCCGGGTCCCCTGAGTTGTCCCCCAGCTGGGTTTCCCTAACATAACCATACCTGAGGAACAACCACAGGTGACATCATTCATGGAAACTGGTGGTGATGGGACCAAGAGGGGGACCCACCTCCCAGAGTCTTTATGGGGTTCTGGCCCAGGGGAGTCACCTTCATCATCACTTCTGTGGGCACTAAGAGGCAGAAGCTAGGCCCAGGCAGGCACTTCCTACTCTTTCTGTGTAGTCCTGAAGTATAGACAGACCAGCAAGACTGAGGAACTTCTTGTGTCTTCCAAGGCAGTCCAAGCTGCACAGAGCCCAGAGTCGAACACAGATGGGTCAGACATATTTGTCAAGTTAAGAATTGAAACCCAGGGGGCTGCTGAGATGACTCAGCGGGTAAGAGCACCCGACTACTCTTCCAAAGGTGCAGAGTTCAAATCCCAGCAACCACATGGTGGCTCACAACCATCCTTAACAAGATCTGACTAGTCGGGCACAGTGGCACACGCCTTTAATCCCAGCACTTGGGAGGCAGAGGCAGGCGGATTTCTGAGTTCGAGGCCAGCCTGGTCTACAGAGTGAGATCCAGAACAGCCAGGGCTATACAGAGAAACCCTGTCTCGAAAAAACCAAAAAAAAAAAAAAAAAAAAAAAAAGATCTGACACCCTCTTCTGGAGTGTCTGAAGACAGCTACAGTGTACTTACATATAGTAAATAAATAAATCTTAAAAAAAAAAAAAAAGAATTGAAACCCAGGACGAAGTGGTAATCAAGAGGGACTCCAGAAAGCCCTGTAGGTTACAGACACTTATTTGACACCCTCCCTTCCTCCCAGAAGAAGTGAACAAGCCCAGGGCTGAAGACAAGGGCATCTCTCAAAGAAATTCCAGATGACAACCAACCTGTTGGCAAAATGCCACATAGCATAGGTAGTGCTTATGAAACAGCAGGCCCTTATCCTCGAAGAGTTTACCTCTTCCTGTTCATACCATAGGGAGAAAGAGCGAGCCTGTGATCATGTTTAGGGTCCTGAAGGGTCTTACTGACTACCTTGCTCACTTTGTGTTCTCCACAAAATACCTGGGTGGCTTCTACATTTCTATCCAACAGATACATTTCAAAATAGCCAAATGGACAAAGATCTTAGGTTCTTATGCCAGGGTAGGAAAATAAGGTTGAGGGAAAATATAAGGGATGAGGATAAGGTTTTAATTGTGGGATATTCAGTAGGACAGTAAAGTTTAGTAACATGGAATGAAAGCATGCTGGGTCCATAGGGCTAGGATAGAAAGCCCGCAGTGCTCCAGAGAGGGCCACGTTAGACAGCAGAAAATGTGAACAGGGAAATCTGGGGGTCAGGCTGGAGAGATGCTCAGCCATTAGGAGCACATGCAGCTTCGGTTAAGCATGCTGCTTTTCTGTGGGTGTGCTGGGTACCACACACAGGTTCCCATGCTTCTGGGACAGGCACTTGACCCACCGAGCCATCTTGCCAGCCTCCTTTGTTAGCTTCATTGAGGAGTCTGTCCTTTGAGGAGTCAGGCAAGTGGGACTTCTCCAACTGGATGGAGAAGTGTCAGTCCCAGGAAAACCCACTAGAGGCCCACAGAACCTGAAGGGAAAGCCCTGAAGGTAGGGAGAGGGAGACAGTCACCCCGCACTGTCTCCTTTACTGCGGTCCCCATCATTTCCAGGCTGGTGGAGGGCTTTGTGGGTTTAATCTTGGTTTTGGGTGGACCTGTGAGCACCACAGTTCTGTGAGGCCTCTGGATCCCACCTCCCCGCTGGATGGCTGCTGCCTCTGTTTGTAGTGCTATACGATTCCCCTCATCTTGTCTCAAACCTCACGGCATTTGTCTGTTGGCATTGAAGCCGGAATTAGACCCCACGGGCTGGAGAGAGTGTTCGTGATTGGTGGTGAAAGCATCAGAATACAGATTTGGGGACGCAGCTCCAGCTCCGCAGCTGGCAGAGCTCTTGCTCAGCACCAGAACAAAACAAAACAATGTTGATTCCTTTCCTGCTAATGCCGGTCACCATGAGCCTCTCAGCCCTCCACTAGACAGTGCTGTCAGTTCTCAGGTGCAGTGTTCTGCTCTCTATGGAGGCTTGTGCGCATGCTCAACACTGCGTCATGTCCACCCCTGACTGCCACGTCTTTCGGTGCCTATGTCCATCCTCCTATCAAAGGCTCTGATGTGTCCTGCAGTGGGAAAAAAAAATCTTGCTGGAGCCTGGAACCTGCTTCCGAGTCACTCATATCTGTCAGGGCTGCTTTACAGGTTTCACGGAACCAGGACACTGCCACCTCATGAGGGTGTCACCTGCTTTGACTTGTGGCTGCACTCTACCCCAGATGGCATGGGGCTGACATGGAACTTGAGCCCATCTCTTCCTGAGCCAGCCCAGTCTGGCCCATTTGCTCAGCCTGTATGTACCCGCTCCACACCGGCTGCCATTCAGTCCCCACTGGTTTGCTAAGGCTGAAGGGAATCAGAGTCCCTTAAATGTTCACATTTACAGCCATCATCACTGTCACTCCACAGAGGGACACTCTGAGGCCCTGCTTACCTTACAGCTGAGGATCCCTCTACCCCTTCTCCCCCCCCCCTCCCCACCGTGGCTCCTTACTTGTTCCTTGGAAGAACAAGAGTTAACTCTCATTCCTCCTGTAACAGACACTTCCTTTTCCCCCTTCTCCCAAAATAGGCATCTGGTTAAAATGAGTACTTAGTGTTTGCATTCTTAGACTACGCAAATGTTGTTTACAACTGAGCTATTTAGGGTAGTGGGGTTACATTTCTTTTTAGTACAACCCCCTCCCCCCAGGTTGTAATTTTTCTCTCTCCTTTTTCCTCTTTTTAACCTATTTATCAATAATGCAACTCCAAACTCTATTAAAACTGAAACCTTGAAGCTGAGCGGGTAAATCCCAGGAATCACATGGTGGCTCACAGCCACCAGTAATGAGATCCGGTGCCTCTGAAGACAGCTTTAGTGATAATAATGGGGAGTGAGCGGGGCCAACCTGAGAGAGCAGAGGTCCTAAATTCGCTTCCCAACAACCAGACGAAGGCTGACAACTATCTGTACAGCTACAGTGTGTACTCATATACATAAAAAAAAAATCTTAAAAAATCTAAAAACCTGAAACCTTGGGCTGAGGGAGGAGGCACTTTGGAGAAAATGTCACCTGGGTTAGTGGCTCCCTCTGACTTACAACCCCAGCTCTTGGGATACTGCAGCAGCATGTGCTATAGAATGAGGAGGGCTGGGGAGACAGCTGACTCTGTGGTTAAGAGCACTGGCTACCCCTCTCACTCAGTATCCAGGTTCGGTTCCCAGCACCCACATGACAGCTCACAACTCCAGTCCCAGGGGACCTGGTGCCCTCTTGTAGCCTCTGTGGGTACAAGTCATGTGTGTACAAGTCCATACATTCAAGCAAATACACATTTTAAGATACATTATAAAAAAAAAAAAAAGCCAAACTGAAAATTTTACTGGTAAGTAAATAAGTAGGTGTTTAATAGGCTAGAAGCCCTTGAGGAGACATTAGTTCTCCTGTTTGCATCCACACTGTGCTCCGCCGGGGGCTCCAAGTAGGTCTGTTCTGGAGATACATTGACTTCTCTAGTGTTGACTTCCGTGGTACCTTGATCGATGAGTCCACCTTGGCTTATTCTTTTGAGGAAGTACAAAAGCCTGTGACTGTTAATCTCAAAGATGGGAGGAGAAAGATCACTGACCAAATTAATTGGCCAAATTAATTCAAGCAAGCAATTAATTAAGTAAGGTTCTTTCTTTCTTTCTTTCTTTCTTTCTTTCTTTCTTTCTTTCTTTCTCTTTCTTTCCTTCTTTCTTTCTTTCTTTTTTTGTTGTTTTTATTTTTATTTTTATTTTTAAAAATTTGGGATCCGCGGCCCTGAGCATCGGAGCGGTGAACTCTTCAAGTCTCNGATTAAATTTAAAAAATGGCCTCCAATAAAACTACATTGCAAAANATGGGAAAGAAACAAAATGGAAAGAGTAAAAAAGTTGAAGAGGCAGAGCCTGAAGAATTTGTGGTAGAAAAAGTACTGGACCGTCGTGTAGTGAATGGGAAGGTGGAGTATTTCCTGAAGTGGAAGGGGTTCACAGATGCTGATAATACTTGGGAACCAGAAGAAAATTTAGATTGTCCAGAATTAATTGAAGCATTTCTTAATTCTCAAAAAGCTGGTAAAGAAAAAGATGGTACAAAAAGGAAANCTTTATCTGACAGTGAATCTGATGATAGCAAATCGAAGAAGAAGAGAGATGCTGCTGACAAACCAAGGGGCTTTGCCAGAGGTCTTGATCCTGAACGAATAATTGGTGCCACAGACAGCAGTGGAGAATTAATGTTTCTCATGAAATGGAAGGACTNGGATGAGGCTGACTTGGTGCTGGCAAAGGAGGCGAATATGAAGTGTCCTCAGATTGTCATTGCCTTCTACG
>NC_034597.1:52318953-52333403 GCF_900095145.1 Mus pahari | reverse complement strand
GGAACTCACATGTAGACCAGGCTGGCCTTGAACTCAGAAATCCGCCTGCCTCTGCCTCCCGAGTGCTGGGATTAAAGGCATGTGCCACCACGCCCGGCTTGGCTACACTTTTTTGAAACAAAGATATGGTTGTCATTTTCTGGAACAGGCAGTACAGAACCATTTGTAATTAAGGTTGGGCATAGCCCAATCCTGGAGAAACAGAGTTTTATCATAAACTGGAATAAACCTAGTTTGTCTTTACTATAAGATAGCTCTTAAGCCTAAGATGGAGGCAGGCTGAACTTTCATATCTGAAAACTCTCACTGTCTGTCACCAAAGTGGATTTATAGTTTGATTGGATATAAAATTGTTGTTTGGAAATAATTCTCCTTAGGCTGTATGTATGTATTCTTGGGTGTGTTCTTATTTTGAAATTATTTTAGACTCACAGAGGAAGAGTCAAGCAATGTAGAGTTCTACCCTATGGCTTTACCCATTTCTGTTCCATGTTGGCATCTTACATAGGCACATATTGTCCAAAGGAGGAAATTAACTTTCATGCACTGTGCTTTTTTGCACCGCAAACTAGGTTTCACCTGTGTCTCCAAAAAATGTCATCCTGTTTTTCCAGGATTCTGCACTGCATGTTGGGTGTTCTAATCTGAGCTGGGTCCTGGGTCTGTCTTTGTTTCTCATGACATTGACATTCCGCAGAATGTTGAGTTTGGATTTGTCTGAGGTTTTCCTTATGATCACAGCGAGTCAGATTTAGGGAAAGTACATTGCCAAGGCCATTGTCTGTGCATCAAACCAGGGAGAGATGAAGCCTATAAGACTTGTTATTGGAGTGAATGAAAATTCCTAGATAGTTGCTATGTCTACAAAGTGCAGGTGACTGAGAACTTCAGGATGTAGGGAGGTTGGAATGTTACAGATCTAGAACCCAAACTACAGTTTCTCTTGGGCCATCTCTAGCTGAATAGCCATTCCTTACCCTGCTTCGTATTAGATTTATCATCTCATGACTAACAGATAAAGCTAGACCTAATGTCCTGACAAATAGATAAAAAACCTTTTAGAATGTATTAGCAAACCTTAGTTTCCTACCAACTGAAGGGCTAAGAGTGTTGTCACACAGAATCCAAGGCCTATAACAGTTTTCCTAGCTTGCTAGAACCCTGGCCTGGAACATGTGACTACAACTCCCCACATAAGGAACTGTGACCTGTGGTCATGTAGCACAGAACAACAGAGTTTTCCTTGCTAATGAGGTATCTAGAGACCCTGAGGATTTAGCCAATAAGCTTCCCTTTCCAGACATTCCTTCCTGAAAAAGGCATTTAATCTCTGGTCTACCCTGAGGAAGTCATATGCACTCATTTTCCATGATGAACAGTGAATAAATAGTATGGACAAGCAAGGATTGTCTCTCTCATCAGGAACCACCATGGGGGGCTGTAGGGAAGCCTCATTGTACAGAGCTGCAGCCTAAGTCTCAATCATAAGCCCAACACCTGATGGTAGCATAGGGTGGAGGCTAGTCCAGCTTTCTGAGGAACCACACTTAATCACTTGGCAAAAGTGGGGCCTGCATTTTCCCACTATAACATGTGACAGGGCAAGATAGGAGGTTTCTTCATTATGTATTCTTGCTGAGGGAACTTTAGGTTTTAAGTAGATGTTATTTCCTTGATAGAGAATCCTATGGGAAATTACTCAACTATTCTAGGAACCCAAGGTCAAGATGCCCCAGCTAACTGCTTATCTTAGCTTCTGTTAAACTGCCTGCTTGAGCAAACTGTCCCCTGCAGCTATAGAGTAAGATACTGGGATGTGGTTTTTGCCTTTATAAACCCTTTACTCTAAGCACCCAGAACTACACTTAGGTTCTGAATACCTGAGTGTAGGTAGTCTAGCTGGCTGGAATGAAGACTTTCAATTGGCTACAGACTGTGTCTGTGTGGCCATGTCTAGTGGATTTCCCATAACCACATTTTTTTTGTTTGTTTTATTCATTTGTTTATTTGATTGCTTGTTTTTGAGACAGGCTTCAGATAGCCCAAGCTAGCTTCAAACTTGCTATGTAGCCAAGGATGGTCTTGAACTCCTCATCTTCATACCCCCTCTTCCCAAATGGTGAGACTGTGGGTGTGTACCATTATACCTGGCTAAAATTATTTCTGCAACAATAAGTGTTGCTGAGCAGACTTTGAGATTGTACAAATACTCAGCATATCTAAAGTTTTCACTATATAATTTTAAGCATCCATGGATGAATCTTACCTGCAACAGTTATTACTAGAATATTCTAGGGTGATTTTTCTGTTCCTTTCATTCCTTTTACACTTATGAATTGGTATTTTCTTGTAAGGTAGAGCCATCGTTTTCTCTTCAAACTTAGCCATTTGATTATTAACATATCAGCCTAGACTTGGACTCTATTTGTATCTTAACTTGTAAATTATAATACAGGCTTATTGTTTACATTGTCCATAGAATTTTGAAGGCCTTCTTATATCATCCTTTGGAGTTCTGTGTTATTGTCATTAAGAAGTTAGATGTCATTTTGATACTTAGATATTTTTCTAATTTTTCTGTATTAAAAATGAAGGAGGGAATGGGGAAATACTGTGGACATGGGGAAGGCTTGTCATCTGGGGACCTTTCAATGCCAATGTTGATCTTCAGCTGATCAGGATCTTGGTCCTGGTAAAGGGTACATGTGTTCTCTGTCTGACATGAGAGCTAAGTGGGAAAGGTCCCAACAGCCTCTGGTCAGTTCATGGTCTTCCTCTCACTTCTCCAGTTTCTGATGCTAAGCTTCCTTCATGTTCCCTCTGAACATGGCCACCAGAGAAGAAACCAATAGCGTTCTTCTCAGTGACAGAGGGGCAGTTGCTGTGGGAATGAAGTGAGAGGGTGGCCTGAGGGTCATGCTCCCTCTCCACTTTCTACTAGTTCCTGTGACATGTCCTGAGAGCTCCAAATTTTGAAGCCTAACTTCCGTGTCATTCGAGAGTGTGGTCTCTGGAGATGTGCCTCTAAAGCTCAAATGCTGTGTGTGAATCACTCAAGTGGCTGAATGTCTCTGTGCTTTGTCTCCAAAACCAGGGTAGAAACTTTTTGCACTTAGGCACATCAGATAGGTTAATGCTGCCTGCCCTTACACCTGTGTGCAGCAGAGAGGAAGTCCACTGAGCTGCACAGACACACACAGTGTCCATATCTACGCCACCAATCCTTGGCCTTTTTGTCCTGTGAGCCGTTTGCGCATGCTATGATTTCATTGTTTATCTCAAAACTGGTTTCTCCCCCACCCCCTGGCTTTTATGAAAATTTTCTCTTCTTTTCCTTTCTTCTTTTGCTTTCCTTCTTTGAATTCCCGTATTGCCTGTCTGATGAGGTTTCAGGGTAGAGTGCAGTCAAATGTGTGTATGCATGTTAGTACTTAGGCTAAGACCTCAATGATTTTCTCTCTTTGACTTCCCTATAGACACAGCAGCCTCAGAATCAGGCCTGGCCTTGTTTCTGGTGTTATCCAGATGCTGATTGCAAGGGGCCAGAGGTGGACCTGCGGGAGAGTGTCCCTGAGGGCCTCCCAGAGCTGCTGAATCATCCTGGCTTATAGGAAACCTAAGTTGAGTCCACACACTTGTGTAAGAGCCTTGTGACACAGCTGTGGCTGAACAGACAACCATCCGACTCCCTCCAGCCACCATCAGAATTGACCCCATCTTGCCTAATAGGAAGGGTCTGTGGTGTGCTCATTCTTCTGCCTGGGACATGGGAGGAAGGCAGAAAGGACAGGGAAATTAGGAGGGTCTGAGAAGGCAGACTTTCTTTCAGGCTGACTGAAAGTCTAGAAACTTCTACTCAACCGATAGAGCTGAAATTGCCTTCAGAGACAATGTGTCATTCAGTCCCTAAAGACATCCCAAACAACGATGCTAGAATGAGAAATGATGGCTGCACATCAAGTTTGTGGCCAGCCTGAGCTACATGAGACTCTAAAAAAACAAAGCAAAACACCCTCTGCTTACACAGGGCTAAAATGTCTGTAATCTGTTACTGGCAAAGGTGCTGCCCCTGAGAGGAGCCACTCTACATGTCTAGGGCCCAGTCAGGGAAGTGTGGCTTCCCCACTGAAGGCTGCAGCTCCTTCTGGCTGCCTGGGCACCAGTGCTGTCCCATTTAACTTCACATTTGTGCTGAGTCTTTCCTAAACCTTACCCTACCACAGCCTGAACTTTCTCAAAAGCTGTCTTCCGGGGCTGGAGAGATGGCTCAGTGGTTAAGAGCACTGACTGCTCTTCCAGATGGTCCTGAGTTCAATTCCCATCAACTGCATGGTGGCTCACAACCATCTGTACTGGGATCCGATGCCCTCTTCTGGTGTGTCTGAAGACAGCTGCAATGTACTCATAAATTTAAAAAAAAAAAAAAAAAAAAAAAAGCTGTCTTCCTGACTAGGAGGCCAGTCACTAGAGCTGTGAAGTGGAGAAAGGCGGGGTTAGGAGCTCCCCATGAAATTCCAGCCTGAAGAGGTGCTCAGAGCGCACCTCCATCCCCCTCCGCAGGTTCTAGGGATAATAACTCAGATTCATTATCTCCCCACAAGGGTCCCTTCCTCCCTCTGGTACCCTGCATCTACACTTTGTGTCTTCTCAACTTAGAGCTTTGACTACCTCAAGCTCCTCCCCACAACATCTTGAAGATCCATAGGCATTAAAGTATATATGGCTTTCCAAACATAGTCTCCTGGGCCTGCAATCCCAGGTGGGGATTTCAGGATGAGGCAAACTGAAGCTTGTTAAGTGAGTTTATAAGATCAAAGAAGGATTTCAGTGTGTGGAGAGGGCGTGGGGCGGGGAGGGAAAGGGCCAGAAGAGGGGAGAGGGGAGAGGGGAGAGGGGAGAGGGGAGGGCAGTGCGAGGAACAGAGATAGAGAGATTATAGTACTATAATCCGGAGATGAAGGCTCGCAGAACACAGTTTGAAGGCTAGCCTGGGCTATAACATAGGATCCTGTGAAGTGGATTAAGCCATCTTCCTGGGGTACCTAGTTGGTGGGAGAGGAGGAGGTTGGTCAGTTCTAATGGACTTCAGGCCCAGAGCAGTGTACTTACCTGCATTGAGACAGCAGGAACGTGAATAGAAGGTGGGTTGTGGCTTCCTTTTGGTGGCGATTCTCTCCTAGAAGAGTTTCATGGACCACAGACATTGCTACTTTCTTTCTTTATGTCACTCACACCTACCCTCAGTGAGTCAGCAACACAGCACCTGGCACTGAACTTTGTGGAATTCCAAGAAAGGAGCAGGGGGGGGACTACAAAGGGTAGTGTGAGGAGTTGTCCACTTAACACACAAGAAGCCGTTTATAACAACAAAGCCTCCTTTTATCTGAACAATGAAAGGCTTCTATGAGACCTGGTTGTTGGGTTTAAAATTTCATGCCTGGAATAGACCACAGAAATGTCTATGTGCCCAGGCTGGGAGATGGGAGGGCTTGCTAGCTTGAGATATGGGGCAGAACTTAAAAGAGTTTCTTTCCCTCCTTTTTTCTTTTTATAATATAAGTTTTTATTTTAAATGTTTATAAATAACTTTTTTGTTACAAAGATAGTTTACCCAGTTAAATCACAAAACCATCAACTCAAATTACATTTTATTAATAAAATAAGTAAAAACTGGTTTGCCAATCTTTACATAGAACTGCAGAGGAAGCTGAAAAGCAAGGCCTACTTTTTTTTTGTTTTGTTTTGTTTTTTTTTTCCGAGACAGGGTTTCTCTGTGTAGCCTTGGCTGTCCTGGAACTCACTCTGTAGACCAGGCTGGCCTCGAACCAGAAATCCACCTGCGTCTGCCTTGCAAGGCCTACTTTTAAAACACAGTGCATCAAATGTATGAGTTTTGGGGTCCGTTGACTAATGACCTATGGTTGTTGTATTTCTTTCCATACTTACAGTGCAAAGCCAGAAAGGCAAGACTCTGACCTTTTAGACACTCATCTGTAATAATCCTGTTTATTTAAAACATAGCCACTTATGAGCATTTACAGTGGGACAATCTACATTACTTATTTTTTTTTATTATATTTCAGCACTTCCCATAGTTCCATTCTAAGCAATGATAATTTCATAATTTTTAAAATGCATACTGTTATTTTTTCTTGATTTCATCTAGTTATATGCATTCCTGATCATATGATTATTTATTTTCCTTACAAAAATATAATCATCAAAATAAAGAGATGTCTGAGGTTGCTTCAGTGTTCAAGTCTGGTTTGTTTTGTTTTTTGTTTGTTTGTTGTTTTGGTTTGGTTTTTGGTTTTTTTGAGACAGGGTTTCTCTGTGTAGCCCTGGTTGTCCTGGAACTCACTCTGTAGACCAGGCTGGCCTCGAACTCAGAAATCCGCCTGCCTCTGCTTCCCAAGTGCTGGGATTAAAGGTGTGCGCCACCACCACCCGGCCTGTATGTTTGTTTGTTTGTTTCTCAGCTTTTTTTCAGTTTTCCTAAAGATGACTGTTTTATGAATACACAGGACTGTCCCAACAGCACGGCAGCGATACTTCTTCCTGGAAAGAAGAGGCTGAGGCTGTGGGAACAGCTACTGTGGCTGCTTCTCAAACTGCACTTTCCCACCAAGAGCTTCCCATGGAGTTCTATGGGAATTCACACAGATGGGGCAAGATGGCAGTGGGTTGAAATACTTTTTGCTTTAAGCTTCTGGAGAAGAGAAAACGACATGTTTGGTCACCCACGGCTGAAGTCAGTGTGCAGCGTGACTGTCGGACATGTTTGCAGTGCTCCCTGCAACTCACGGGCAGCACCTGCAGGTCTTCTCAGAGCACTGGCACCAAGGGACAAAGGACAGGAGGTCTTTTTTCTTTTAAAGATGTGTTTATTTTTGTTTTATGTATATGAGTGTTTGTCTGCATGTATGTGTATGGACCATATGTGTGCCTGGTGCTCCTTGGTGCGTGGGAGCCTGCCACTGTGCGCGCAGAACAGCAAACCTGGGTCCTCACGGCCATGCGTACTCTCCGCTGCCTGCCCCGCCGGCAGGCAGGGAGACCTTAAACTCCACAGTCTGTTGCTTCAGAGCACACGTTCCTCAACCGTGAATATGTTAGAGTGGTGAAAATCAAGACAAGCAGGAATACTCTCTGCTCCCTCAAGTGGTTGTGTTTTTCTCCAAGCTTCCTCATTTAAGAGTCGGGTCAGCCCGTGACTGCCTGTGAATGCTGTCCTTGGCTGAGCTCAGGGGCAGTCATGGAATTCAGTGTTCTTTCGTTGCAGGCTTGCTGATCACACCGAACCTAGAACATACTCAGAGTCCTTCAAAACCTCCCTGTGTTCCCTAGGACACATGTGGCCTTGTGCTCTTCTGACCCGCATGAGTGAAAGGAAAAGCTCACAGATCCAGGCATCCGGGCCTGGAGGGGAATGGACTACACTGATTTGTAAGTTGGAGCAAGCTTTCAGTTAGGCCTGGGCACCCTGCAGGCAGGCCCTCTAGAGTTAGCCTTGGTATATGAGCACACTGTAGACACAACAGAAGAGGGCATCGGATCCCATTACAGATGGTTGTGAGCCACCATGTAGTTGCTAGGAATTGAACTCAGGACTCCTGGAAGAAGCAATCAGTGCTCTTAACTGATAAGCCACCTTTCCAGCCCTCTCCAACTTTTTAAAAGACAGTTTTAGGGATTGAACCCTGGCCCCTGCTCTAGGTGACTCCATACTGTGTGAAACGGTGACTTCCATCATGCCTTGCCCTGGGTGACTCCATTTACAAGCAGCCGGAGGCTGTCCTTTGAGTGCAGATGCTGAGACGAGTCCCAGCTATAAACTCAAAGTGAACTGAGATCATGTGGGCTGGTTGCCGTGGCCTTTAAACTCAGCACTCCCGAGGCAAAGGCAGGCAGATCCCTGGGAGTTCAAGACTAGCCTGATCTACATAGTGATCCCATGCTAGTCAGGGCTATAGAGTGAGACTGTCTCAAATAGACAAAATGAAAACTGAGACCCTATGAGCACATGGAGAGATTGAAACACTACTTAAAAAAAAAAAAAAAAAAACAGACCCAAGAACTTACTGCACGCACCAGACCAAGGAGGGGGAAAGGCACCTACCTGAATGGTACGAAGCAGAGGTGTGACAGACAGAATGGTCACCTGCTCTTGGGCTTCAACTCAGCATGGTTCTCCTCAGCTCATCAGTCCAACTGTTGTCTGCTCCACAAGTCTACCTTAAGGTCCTGCCTTCCTTCAGCCTTCACGCCTGGGTGCCTTCGAGTCCTGCCTGACAGCCTACCGTGACTCGTGACTCGTCTTCTTAGCTCTCTGCCTCTGATTTCTGAAAGGCCTCTTTGAACTTGAAGGCATCTTTAACCCTTTTGCGGTGGAGCTGTGTATGTGTGTGTGCACATGTGTGCATATACACACAGAGAGCATCATGTGTAGCTGGAGAACTCCTGTCAGTCATTAAGGCTGTCTAGAATTATCTGTGTTTGGCAGTCGCTGGCTGTTAAGGGCAATCAGGACTACGTGGCAACTTAACAGCTAACGAGTCAGAAGCAGTTATGAACTTACTCGGTAAATTCTGAGACTGTAGAAAGCCACACATGTGTTTGTTTATGCTTTTGACACGTTGCTTGCTCTGGGGCCAGTTTCAGCAGTGCCACCCCAGGAGATGTAGGCTGTTAGCAGGGTGGGACACAAGGCTGTCACTTCCCCTGAGTGCTGCAGATAAGCTTTGTCATGGGAAAAGCTCAAGACGCCAGACAGTGTTCTGGAGCAGGGGGGGATGAACGGGAGGTAAGACTGAAGCTTTTGGGATTTTTTTGGGAGTCACACGTGTCTTTGAACGTTGGATCGAACTCGTAGGATTCTCTTCTGTAGAAAAATGACCCGGAACCCACTCTGCAAGCCAGATGTGGAGCTTTATGGATCCCTCACTACAAAGGCCAATGAGTACTTTATTCAGAGACAAGGAAGCTGTTTAACACCCTAAAAACTGCCTTTCATATCCTCCCTAGCAACAGCCTTTATGGTGGTGGGGGCAGGGGTGGGTGTAGACAAAGGCCACTGTCACTCCAGAGGTCTGCCTTGCCTTTCTGTCTGATGGTCAGCATTTCTGAGACTTCCAGATCTCTCACCCTCCCTTGATCTCTTCCCTTACGCTGTAGATGTCTGGGCCCACACTTCTTAAAGCTGAGTCCAGTTCTTTTCTGACAGTATCTAGCATGTTGTCCTCCAGGAGCATCTGGGCTGGGAGGGTTTATCAGAACAAGAAACCATTTCTAACATGTAGACACCAAGCTCTTAATAACACACACATGCAGATCCCCCGTTCACAATATGGACCCCAAATGTGTCTTTACGATACACATCACAGCAGAACCCCATGTGTCTCTCCTGTTCCCGTGCTGTAGTGAAAGGGAACTGTTACTGTCACCAGGATCATTAGGTCACAGCTCGTCTGTAAGTCCTGTCCCCAGGGAACAGTGGCTTGCTGGTTGGGTTTTGTTTCTTCGTTTCCTTCATCAATCCTTTTTTTTTTTCCCTTTCCCTCCTTTTCTCTTCTCTTCTCTTCTCTTCTCTTCTCTTCTCTTCTCTTCTCTTCTCTCTCAAAATTGTTTGTTTGTTTGTTTATTTAATGTGCATTGGTGTTTTACCTGCATGTATGTCTGTGTGAGGGTATCAGATCCCCTGGAATTGGAGTTATAGACATTTGAGAGCTGTCATGTGGGTGCTGGGAATTGAACCCAGATCCTCTGGAAGAGCAGCTCTTAACCATTGAGCAATTGCTCCAGCCTCTTTCTTCTTTCCTTCCTTCTTTTCTCTTTCTTTCTTTCTTTCTTTCTTTCTTTCTTTCTTTCTTTCTTTCTTTCTTTCTTTCTTTCTTTCTCCTTTTTTCTTCTGTCTCTGTCTATGTCTCTCTGTCTGTGTCTCTCTGTGTCTCTGTCTCTCTCTTGCCCCCTCTCTTTTTCTCTCCAGGTCTCACTATCTAGACCAGCCTGGTCTGACCTCAGAGCTTCGACAACCTCCTCCCCAGTGTGGTGCGGCCACCACACCAGGTGTTTGTCTTTCGTTTGCCACAAATTAAGTGTGGTAAATCTTCAACCCAAATATGCCCTGGCAATAAAAACACAACTCAATTAATATGAATATATGCTGTATGCCTAGATTGGGCAGATCTATTGCTACTCTACCATCTTCCACATCTATGAGACCCGTTAGAACTTGCGGTTTCTCCAGGCCATGTGCTTCTGCTCTGCTTGTCTTCTTCTTCCTCCTCTGCGTCCTCTCCCTCTTCCATTTTCTCCTTCTTCCTTCTCCCCACTTTTGGCTCCACCTTCCCTTTTATCTGCCCAATCATCAGCTCTCCTTTATTTTACAAAGTAAGGTGGGAAGCAGGTTTACAGGAAATCACCTGAGTGCTGACTCATCCCATGTTAACAATCACTCACAGGAGAATGGAATTAATATCAAACATAATTAGCCCCAGGGCTATCCACAACACTCTCACTCTCTACATATTTTCCATTAAAACCAACTCATCTGATCTATTTTATTCTTGTTGTTCTATCTTGCAGCTCCTCGAATCTCTGACTCCCAAATGCTGGGATTGCAGGCAGGTACTGCTGATCCTTACACTCCCCGCACCCCCACTCCAGTGCTAGAGATTGAACCCAAAACTTTGTGCATGCACTCAAGATGCTGAGCTACATCCCAGGCTTGATCAGATGGAAGACATTTTTTTTTTCTTGGTTTTTCGAGACAGGGTTTCTCTGTGTAGCCCTGGATGTCCTGGAACTCACTCTGTAGACCAGGCTGGCCTCGAACTCAGAAATCCTCCTGCCTCTACCTCTCCTCCCAAGTGCTGGGATTAAAGAAGTGTGCTACCACTGCCCAGCGACATTTTTAAAAATATGTATTCTTTTGAGGATGGAAGAGATATATTTGCCATTGCGCATGCACACACATATGCAAACACACACACACGCACACACGCACAGACACACACGCTTGTGCACACACACACGCTTGTGCACACATGTAGAAAAGAAGGGTATAAATGGAGTTTTATTTTACCTTTTTACAACAAAGGATGTAGGGCAGAAAAAAGTTAGTTAGAGTTGAAGAACAGGGGGAATTCTGGGAGGATCGAGGGCCCCATGGACTCCTGTAGCATCCTGGGAGCAGACCTGCCCCTCACTGCTGTCAGCCCAGCTAAGTGTACAAGAGTGACAGTGGCTCCTGCCCAGAGCCCAGCAGGAAGAGTAGCTCCTGCTGACAGTAATAGGCCCAGTGACACTCAGATGACAGTGATAGGCCAGGTGACACTCAGATGCAGTTTTGGAACCTCTTTTCATTTGTCAACTTGGTCAATTACTCTGTCACCAACTTTGTTACATGGACACTTGGTACTGAGCTGTTACGTGGCGTATTGTGAGGATTTTTATATTCCCTCTGACTATTGTTACTTGAAGAACAGTTGGTTTTCAGCATAACTGCCACGGAGAATAAGTCCTGAGAAGTAAATATACTGTCCAAGAGAATTGTGGTTTCTCATGTGGCAAACTGAGCTTCACTTTCTCTAGGTTCAGCAGGGCCCCTCTGTTCATAGAAGCCAGGATAAGTTGTTCTGCCTGCTCATGGGGTCCGCCTGACCCTGCTCCCTGTCCTGCTCCAGCCTGGAGTCAGAGGTTACTGCATTTCAGCGGGACTTCAGCAAATGCAGCAGGCTCTGCAGGGCTTCCTGCAGCCCCTGCCCTGTGAGAGCGCTGCAAGCCTGCAGCTCCCAGCAATGTCCTTGGAACCCTTCCAGACCCAGCCTGTTTCTGATTTCAAGCAACGGCAGAGCACCAGGAGCCTCCTGCTTGTTGGCCAGTACCAAGAAAGGGACGCCGGCCATGTTGGGGTCTTCCAGGACTTCCTTGAGCTCAGCCACTGCCTCAGGCAAGCGGGCTTCATCTGTGCTGTCCAGCACGTACACTAGGAGGTCGATGCCTTCCAGGTAGTCCTTCCAGGTAGCCCTGAGCTGGGTCTGTCCCCCAATGTCCCAGAGAGTCAGTGACACATGTCCAGGAGCCTCAAGAGGCTCTACATTAAAACCAACAGTGGGTAGGGTATCCACCAGCTGGTTTCCTTTCAGTTTGTACAGGATTGTGGTCTTGCCAGCCGAGTCGAGGCCCATCATTACCACCTGGGCCTCTGCCTTGTGACTTCTGGAATTCACAGAGCCCATGATGGCCTCTGGTAAATCCTTCTGCAGAAAGGCTGGGGACGCACATCAGCTACTCCTTTCTGAAGAAATGCCAATCCACGCATGCATGCACTGAGCTCCTATCCTAGAACAAAACAAGTTATTTTAGGTTTCAGACCCAGGCTGGACCACTGAAAGGTCCAGGAAGTGAGGAAGTGTGAGTCACCAGCAGCTGACTGACCTCTGGTACTGGCAGAGAACTGCCTGGAGATGCAGAACTCCAGCGTCCTTCCTAAGTAGTTAAAGCAGAGGTGAAGGAAGCCGCAGCCGACCGACCGTGTTCAGGAGAAGCTGCAGAAAGGTGTTTTCAATTCCCAGTCTGTGGTCTCTGACCCTCCTGTTTCCTTCCTGGGGCCTAATATCAGAAGTGGCAGCACACTGCATTCCAGAGAGTGGCGAAGCCAGGTCAGGGTGTGCTAACTTCAGAACTCCTCCCAGGACCTGCACATTGGTCTCTCCAATATCTATTGGCAACCACTGCTGATTCAGGCAAATTTGAGTCAGAGCCAAGAAGTTTTCCACACCATATAAAAGGCCTCTAGAATACTCTGTGTGTGTGTGTGTGTGTGTGTGTGTGTGTGTGTGTGTGTTTTAAAGAATTCTAACCATTAAGGCCTAAGAACTGTCTACAACTTAGGAGAAAGTTGGAGAGGCAGGAGGAGGACACCCTTAGGAGTGTGCATCAGATACCACTGAAGGAAAGGAAGGAACCTCATTCACTTCTGCCTGGAGAGAAATAGCAAGAGTGAGAGTTACCTCTGTGGTGTGCCCGGACCGTGGCAGACATCCCTCCGCTAGGGCACCTCTGCACAATCAAGCTTCTTTCTGCGGGTTGCCATGTCCCAAGAGCAGGATATGAAGGAAGTGTAGTGGCTGTTGCAATCTGTCCTGTTTTTGCTTCCTCTCTCGAGTGGTTAAGGCAGACATCCTCCCGTATTGGGAGTGTGCCTCATCAGCTGTTAGTGGAGCCCCGCCCCGCACCAACTCCCTGAGTCTGAGGGGACCTCACAAGTGCAGAGTTGTGCCACCCTTCCTTGACCCCTGTGACCTCCCTGGGAATTCCGAAGCACAGGCCACCCTGCACAGGCAGCAGTGGTTTTCTGGTGCCCGGAGGGTCTTTGATTTGCAAAACTGTGAAGCCTGTCAGAATCAAAATGGAGTGACTTGTCGAGCCCAAACAAGAAAGGAGGAGGAAATAATAAATTAATCAATAATTAATAAGTACATAAAGGAGCGGATCTTATGTGTGCGTGACTGATAAGTATTCATAAAAGACTCTGCTAGAATCACAACCTTACACACACACACACACACACACACACATACACACGTTCTACAGAGATGTCTATCCAACAACTGTTGAATTTTGGAATAGTACAACCCTTGTTATTTTCCATTGCAGCCTAAGATGGTTTCATATAGTTATGTAATGCTCCTATTGTGTGTGCATGTGTGCATGTGATGCATGAACATGTTTGTGTGGGTATATTCACATGCATGTACATGTACATGATGGAGGCCGTAGGTCAATTTCTGGCATGGTCTTTAGTTACTCTCCACCGTATTTTCTGAGATAGGGTCTCTCGATGTCCCTCACGGCCCTGCGCATGTCTGTGTACCTGGACCTCAGCCTTTTCCTCTGCACAAGGAGAGGCTCTTCTCCTAAAACATTCCTGTAGAACTCACTCATTTATCTAAACTGGGATCTTCTGGCCTCCCAATGCTGGGGTTGCAGGTGACGACACTGTCCCCAGCTTCCATATGTTCCTTCTGTTGTATGACAGGCACTTGGTTCTCTGAGTCATCTCTGCAGTTCATGGCTCCTCATTTCTTCTTTCAAAACCTTTCACCTGCCTCAGTACTCCTTGAATAAATAGTTTCCTCGGCTGCATGTATCCACATTGCAGTGCTCTGCTATTCCCAAATAAATGGCATTAGACGTCAGAGAGTCCCTCTGGTTAGTTAGACAGAACTACATGTGTGTTAAATTGTGGAGTTTGATTCTAAATAATAATAAAAAAAACCCTCTGTATTAATCAGTGTTCTCTAGAGTCACAGAACTTATATAGTAAAGGAATTTATTGATGACTTATAGTCTGCAGTCCAGTTCCCAACAATGGTTCAGTAGTAGCTGTGAATGGAAGTCCAAGGGTCTAGCAGTTGCTGAGTCCCACACGGCAAGCAGGCAGAAGA
>NC_034597.1:52307988-52318506 GCF_900095145.1 Mus pahari | reverse complement strand
ATATATATATATATGTATATATATATATATATATATATGTGTGTGTGTGTGTGTGTGTGTGTGTGTGTGTGTGTGTGTGTGTAGAACAGGGATTATGCCAAGCCTGGGTCAAAAGCTCATGCAGCTGGGCCTATTGGCTGTTTACCATTCTTCATAGGAGGAGGGAGGGGGCAGGGAGGGTCCAGCCACACACATCCCCAACCAGCTGTATGCAATTCTTCCCTAATTGCATGTGGCCAAAGTGAGGTCTTTTGGGATGAGCTAGAGGATGTAGGTTGGGAAGGATGAAGGGAGGAGGCTCCATCTACTCAGCTATGGGGAAGCAACCATCCCTCCTGGGTGTAGACCTTCTAGAGTGGCTGGTTAAGATCATCTATGGCCCTGTCTGTAGCATCCCCCATTGACCTGATACACTCCTGGATTCCCAGTGAGCACTGGAGGACTTGCTCTGTGGTTTATCACTGGGACCTCTCCCGAGGAAGGGGTTTTCACAACCCAGTGTTACTTACACCTCCATTCTTTGATCTTCAAAATGCTTATTATACATTATATTACATAAAAATATGTTATGTAAAAAAAATGAGGGGGTCTCCCTTCATTTTAGGGCCCCATTGTAGAGTTAAACATAGCCAGATGGAGGACAGCCACGAGTAAGAGTCTGAAGTTGAAGGAAGGTATTGGGGGCACCTTGAAGTCATCTGAGGTGACCTGTCCTGGGTGACTGGGCAGCTTCTTAAAGGTAGGACATAGACTTATTCCTTTAGAGAGCATGCTTCTTCTGCCTGGATCCTGTGGGCCAGGTGGGAACACGGGTGTCAGTGTGAGCATTGTGGCAGAGAAGTCAGATAGTGTGACTTTCATGAAAAATCGTCTATACAGAGAAACCCTTTCTCGAAAAAAAAAAAAAAAAAGAAAAAAAAAGCGTGGTTCATAATCTGCATGGTAACAAGACATTACTTAATATTTGGGAGGTGGAGGCAGGAAGACCAGAAATCCAAAGTCACCGTTGGCTATATAGTAAGTATGGGCTGGGTTACTGACCTTGTTTCCAAAATAAAGAATATCGATGAATGAAGACAGAAAGGCTAAGTCTGCCACAGGACACAGTAGACAGAAAGTGCAAAGAAAATCTCCTTACATTTACAGTATATAACAGTATGTAACAAACAGTATGTAACAAATAGTATGTAACAGTGTGTTACAGTGTGTAACATTGTGTAATAGTATGTAACAGCATGTAATAGTATGTAACAGTGTGTTACAGTGTGTGACATTGTGTAACAGCATGTAATAGTATGTAACAGTGTATAACAGTGTGTAACAGTATGCAACAACATGTAACTGTGTAACAGTATGTAACAATACCTATGTATTTATTTTCATATACTGTTTAAAAATTTTAAAATATTTATTTATAGGGGACATGTGGATTCTGGGGATGGAATCCACGTCATCAAACTTAGAGGCAAGCTCCTTTACATGTCTCATCGTCTCGTGGGTCCTTTCACATGCTCGTAACACATGCACTTGTGAGTGCCCTTCTGCAGGTCTCCTAGATGGTCAGCGTCACTGGGACATGGCTGCTCTCTTGTTTCTGCTTTCTCACACTGACCACAAACACAGCTTTCACAGAAGCCACACACCTGTAGTGAACACGCTGGAAGAAATATTTATCGAGCCAGCAGAACCTGGAAGCTGCCCAGTTTTGTCCCACGGCCAGGCCTCCACTGCTCCTTAAATTGCTGGCCTTGTTCTGGTTTGGGCTACTGCTCTGGGTCCTTACTGTGTGGAGTAGAGAGATGGCCTACACCTTTGAAGCTCTGGGCACGTTCAGCTCTGCTCTTGGCTGCCTGGGCCATTTTGAAATCCATCTGATGATCTTGGTGGAGAAGAGCCATGCCTTCTATAGCAGTCATGGTCATCTCTATGGTCTTTTCTTTCTTTGCCTTCTTGCCTGAGCAGCTTGGTGAATCCACGACAACCTCCTGCTCCGAGTTCAGCTGGGTGCATATTTAACAACCTGTTTGTCAATTACAGCCCAGGCTAATTATAGCTATGTTCCCCAAGGTGGTAATCAGAGTATATAGACACTCTTGGGTTCTGATTTTTTTCCATTTAAGATTGTATTGAAAATTACGTGATTTTACTCCAGTCTCCAGCAAAAACGGTGTAATGTCTTCATAATTATACTGTTGAGGAGTGCATAGACCATTGTCCTCTGAGCTCAAAAGCGATTACATTCTTAATCTGAGCAGTTGTGATCACCTACAAGCCTCCCTCAGAATGGGATCTGTTGACATTCCTTCATGCTAAGGGGTGGGGAGACCCACTAGGCCCTCACTTGTGGTTCTAACTACTGTGTCCTATGCCTCCTGACTTCTACTCCAGCTGTCCATGGCCAGGGCAATGCTAGAGTATACTGTGGTGGTTTGAATATGCTTGGCCCCTGGGAAGTGCCACCATTAAGAGGTGTGGCCTTGTTGGAATACACGTAGCCTTGTTGGAAGAAGTGCATCACTATATAGGAGGGCTTTGAGGGCTCCTAGTCCTCAAGCTCTGCCCAGTATGGAAGAGAGAGCCTCCTCCTGTCTTCAGATCAGGATGTNGAAATCTCAGCTCCTCTAGCACCAAGGCAGCCTGCATGATGCTATGCTTCCCGCCATGATGATAAAGGACTGAATCTCCGCAACTGTAAGCCAGCCTCTATTAAATGTTTTTCTTTATAAGAGTTGCCTTGGTCATGGTGTCTCTTCACAGCCATAACATACACCAAGTATAGAAGGTTGACTAAAAGGTGGACACTATCAATGCCTCTGTGGGGAAGTCTCCATCCACGCCGAGGTGAGACTTGTGGTGACACTCCTCTTTCGGGACCACTCACCCTCCTGTTAGTGATTCCTTATGCATGCATCTGTAAGATAAATAAAATCTGGTGCACACTTGAATGGAATTATTACTTGGCCTGTGCTGATAACTTGAGGGGAAGAGACATCTGCTCATTTACACTGGAAAACTCCATCCGGCAATGTGATTTATTGCTGAAGTCTATAACAGCCAACAAAACAAAATGTCCCATTCCCCCCTTAACAAAGAAGCTAGATTAAAGAATTACTTCATCGGATAGATTGCAGGGTTGAGGTTCTGGGACAGAAGAAATGAACATTACCTGTTGCTTAGAACTTTGACACATAGGGTGTTGCTGTACCTCTCCTGCCTTGATTTTAGATGTTTGTTACTGCTCCCCCCCCCCCCATTTTTTGCTATACATTAGACCTTTTAGTGCCCAGTTCTGTGACACCATGATTGAGTTGCTGTTGTTTTTTTTTAGCGGTGACTGGAGACAGTGGAGAAAATGTCCATCATGGTTGTCATGGTTCCGCCTCTATCAGCTGCTAGTCATGGACTCCTCTGTGCTGGTGTTCTCATAGCCCTTTCTTCTTTATCATGTCATCAGAATGGGCAGGTGACGCCTGAAGCCACAGCTCACTCTGTGGCATGTGTGGAGCAGCTCAGTGGAATGTGGTGCTGCATTCCAGGGTGGCCTCAAGCCCAGGTTTATGAAGGAATCCATCTTTCTGCATTTCTGATCATCATTAGATGGGTGCTGTTTCCTTACACAAGGTGAATTATCTGCCCCCCCGAGTGAAGTTAAAAGCAGGAAGAAAGAATGGTGGCTGTCCTCTTCTGTCACTGTGTGTGTGCGCACACACACATTTTGTCACTGTTATCTCAGTGGCCAGAGCAAGAAATGCCTTATCTTATCTTGGCTATGCTCATGTTCCCCCAGTCTCTTGGTATCTGAATAAAACAGTGCCACTCTTTGCAAGAAGAAAGCAGAGAAGAAGTCAGGTGGAAAACACCACTGCTGCATGTGAAGGCCTAGGCAACTGTTGCCTGCCTGGCCAGCCACTTTGTGCTGTTACTAATGTTACAGAGAAAATTTTTCATGTGTTGTCGTAGGAAACTTTCTCATGCCTGACTTGATATTCTGTTATGTTCTGTGCTTTAGTGTTCTTGGAGACAAATTACAACAGAAGTCAGCTAGAACTGCTTTGTATAGTTAGCCACAGTAAGCTTGGACTCGAACCCACCACCCAGCAACACTTCCTGCACCTATGTATGAGCTTTTATGATTTCTTGCTTTTATAATTTGCCCCTGGTGTGGACCCCAGCATAAGAAAGACACCTGCACCAATGTAAGAAGTTGTTTGGACTAAAACTTCCATTTTGAGTAGGGGGTCAAATAAAGTTTACGTTTCCAAGACCTCCATGGGAACTGACATCAAGGAGACATGTGCATCCCGGTGGGCAGGTTAAGACATGAGTGTTATGCAAGACAAGCCTCCTGCCACCTGCCACAGCCGAATACCCCAACCAATGAGAACAGGATAAAGGAACAACAAAGACATGTTCCTAAGGAAATTCCATATCCTAAATCTTGATTGGTGAAATAACTTGTCACAGATGTTTATGAATTTCAGGCTTAAAAAGCTGTATAGGATACTAGCTGGACTTTGCATTTCAGCTCTGAAATCTGGACTGCATCCCTGATCAATCAGTCTTAGGGAGCACATTCAATCAATCAGCCCTGTTTGACTGAGATTGGTGTCTGAGTGGTTTGTGTGATGGATTTCCAGACCCCACCACTCCATCCTCCCTTATGTTCCATGTTATTTCCATGTTCTCTCTCTCTCTCCTTTTTGTTTGTTTGTTTGTTTGTTTGTTGCTGTTGTTTTTCAACCTTGGCTGTCCTGGACCTCCCTCTGTAGACTAGGTTGGGATTAAATGTGTGCACCACCAAGCCCATGTTAGCTTTTCTTTACACAAGGCAATACTGTTTTCCGAAGCCATTGGCATTTGGCCCATGTTAACAGTATGTATAGCTGAATGTGTATATATACACATGTGTGTGCCCATGTATCTATGAAGCTGTGTCTTAAGTGCTTGTTCCTGGAATGGCATCATGACCAAATTAAAAAGAAAATCAGTGGAAGGCATTCCTATGAAGATCCTCTACAGGGACCCACATAAGGTCTCATTGTGTAGTCCTGGCTGGCTTGGGATGTACGGTGTAGACTAGTCTCATCTTGAACTCACATAGACTACCTGTTTCTGCCTCCTGAGTGCTGGGTTAAAAGTGTATATGAGCCGGGCGTGGTGGCACACACCTTTAATCCCAGCACTCGGGAGGCAGAGGCAGGTGGCTTTCTGAGTTCGAGGCCAGCCTGGTCTACAAAGTGAGTTCCAGGACAACCAGAGCTATACAGAGAAACCCTGTCTCAAAAAACAACAACAACAAAAAAAATGTATACAACTCACAGAACTTGTGGTTTAACTTGAAGCACACACCCTGAGATGGACCCTATACCCTACACTGCCTCTATGGCCAGGAACTGGACACTGGCTAACACAGAGACCTGGGGCAGAACCAAACACAGATGGCAAAAATAAAATAAAGTAAAATAAAATAACTCCTAATGATATTCTGTTGTACTCATAGACCAGTGCTATGCCAGTTGTCATCAGAGAGGCTTCCTTTGGCTGGAGATGGGAGTGGCTGCAGAACCCACAGCCAGGCGTTATACAGAGAGAGGGTCTAAATTTAAGATCTCCATTGGGTTCCTCCTCTAGGAGGCCAGGGAAGCCTGCAGAAGAGGGGTAGATTGTAGAGGTCAGAGGGGATGGAGGACATGAGGAGAACATGGCCTACTGAATTAATTAAGCAGGGTTCATATGGGCTCACAGAGACTGAGGTGGCAAGCATGGGCCTGCATAGGTCTGCACCAGGCTCTCTGTGTTATGTTATGGCTGGTGGCTTGGTGTTTGGGGCAGGGTTCTAACAGTGGGAGGTGGGTGGATCTCTCTGCTGTTGAATGCTCTCCACTCCATCCCTCTGTAATCTGTGCACATGTTGACAAGGGTGTGTCTGTTTTAGAACTTGACTAGAAATGGGCTGGCAGGATCCCGAGTAAGAGATAGAGTGCACACCACTTCCAAGGAATGAAAAACACCACTTTGTTCTCACTACATTTTCTGACTCAGTTCACTTTATTTGTCTACTAGTCTCATGGATCCTTCGGTGACATAAAATAAGGAAGCTATTTCTTCTTTTCTTTTCTTTTCTTTTCTTTTCTTTTCTTTTCTTTTCTTTTCTTTTCTCTTTTCTTTCCTTTCCTCTTCTCTTCTCTTCTCTTCTCTTCTCTTCTCTTCTCTTCTCTTCTCTTTCTTTCTTTTTTTTTTTTTTTAATGGAATCTGGTGATTGAACCTGGAGCAGTCTGAAAGCTAGCCAAGTATTCTAGATATGCAGCCCAAAGATGATGTTTTAAAAATTCAGTGAACTGACCCAAATACTCCCTCTTGGAGGAATAGCTTTCGTGGTACCAGATGTCCATCAACTGATGAATGGGTAATGAAAGTTAGCACATTTACACAACAAAATGTTATTCAAGCTGGGCAGTGGTGGCACACGCCTTGAATCCCAGTACTTGGGAGGCAGAGGCAGGTGGATTTCTGAGTTCAAGGCCAGCCTGGTCTACAGAGTGAGTTCCAGGACAGCTATGGCTACACAGAGAAACCCTGTCTCAAAAAAACAAAACAAAACAAAAAGTTATTCAACTGCTAAAAAAAAAATAAAATTATGAAATTTACAGGAAAATGATAGAACCTAGAAAGACTCATCCTGAGTGAGGTAACCCAGACCCAGAAAGACAGACATTATATGTTTTTCTATGTAGATGTTAGCTTTTAAGCTTTATATATGTGTATTTCAATATAAATAACCACAGAGGTTAGGTAACTACTAAGGGACAAGGGAGGAGGATTGTCCAAGGAAGAGGGAAGGGAATACAATGTTATAAAGAAGTAAGGGGAAATTGAAATAGGAGTATTAATTAAGTCAGGAGGGGAATGGGGGAACAACAACTACTACAGGCTTTTGAAAAGCCATATGGAAACCTACTACTATAGAGCTTCCTGAAATATATACTTACATGAAAGGACTTTAAAATGGAGTTATCAAATAATGAGGGAGACAATGCTCCAATTAGACACTTTATGCTACCAATTAAAGCCCCAGTAGCTGAAATGAGTTATATCTTGTTGAGTCATTGACCAAAGGGATCTCACACACAGCCCCCAATATTATAGGCTATTGCTAATGCTATCGGTTGTTCTCCAAAACCTGGTAGGGACCCTATTGCTGGAGACACTGCTTATATCACTGAACTTAGAGAAACTTGGAGAAACTTAGCTGGTGCCCTAACCAGAAGCTTCACCCCTACTGACGAGTAGTGTTCATGATGCTGCAAGGTACTCTGATGCTGCTGCAAGGTACTCTGCACCTTACTGGAGGGGAAAGGTAATCATCCAAATCACCTGGCTATGAATACTGAGACCTACAATGGTGGCTGGCCTGCAGGATATACTGGTGCAGTTTTCTCCACTGGAGTGACCCTGGGTATATCACCCACAGACCAGGAGTAGTTGGCCAATGTAAAGAAAACTATATATTTTGTTTGTTTGTTTTGATTTTTTTTTCTTTTGAGAGAAACTACATGAAGTCAGGTAGGGGAGTTCAGGAATGAGTTGAGGGAGGGCAAATAATATGATCAAAACATATTGTATGAGAGAAAATTAGTAAAAGGATACAGAAAAGAAAAACATTTCACTTGTGATGAACCTAGTTCGATAAGATGACAAACATTCCTAGGAATGTCTTGAAGTCCTTCCAGGATTCTTTTTATTGTTAACACAGGCAGTTTTCTAGTATGTAATATGACTTCATGACTGTACAGAAGCAGAGATTCCCCAGAATAGTAAACCAGATGATTTTCTCTATAGTTAACTCTTCTCTGTTGACAAACCTTAAGTTTTTGGCTTGTGA
This sequence comes from Mus pahari, assembly GCF_900095145.1. NCBI lineage: Eukaryota > Metazoa > Chordata > Mammalia > Rodentia > Muridae > Mus > Mus pahari. The sequence goes on along the minus strand of NC_034597.1, from coordinate 52,310,623 downwards.
GTAGGTTTTAGGTGAAGCTTTCTGTTGTTCACACACTATGTAACCAGAATTATGCATCACTGTCTGTGTATTGTCTGACTCATAATGGCCAACAACTGGGTTCCCTCCGTAAATGGAGATGGTTTATGTGAGATTGCTCTCAGACCATGGTGCTTGACGCACGCATGAGGAAATGTCCAGGGAACTTACTTAACATTTTGCCTCTTCTTTTTCCTTTCAACACATATTCAGCTGCCATCACCTTAGTGAGGAAATCAAAAGCTAAGTAATACTGATGGCTCCGTACAATACTCAGCTCCAGCAGTGGATAATCTTAACTCTTCTCTGCCGTGACACAGCTTTGAAGGACAGATGAAAAGCTTAAAGTGGAAAGCAAGCAATCTGTGCAGGTTAGTTTTAATTGTCAGTGACATAGAATTTAGACTTGCCAGGGAAGGGAGTTTTAATGAGTTATTGTCTAGATCAAGTTGACCTGTGAGCATGTCTCTGGGTGATTATCATGAGTTAATTAATTATATGAACTCAGTATAAAATGAGTTAACACTGTTGGTGACACCATTCCCTAGGCAGGGGAATCCTCAGCTGTGTGGGAGTGGAGAGGGTGAGCTGAGCACAGCGACATGAGTGCATCCTCTCTGCTCCTTGCTACTAGAGGTGATATGACTTAACAGTTTCAGGTTTTCTCCACCAGGACTTCCTGAGGTGATGAACTGTAACCTGTAATCAGGAGCAAAATGACCCTTTCTCCTTTAGGTTACTTTTGTTAGGGTATTTTGTCACAGTGAGTGGAAGGGAAGTAGGATACCATCTGTCCATTTTCCCTTGAGGGATAGGCAGAGGACAGACAAGTCAACCCCAGTTCATATGCTACTGAACACGGTTTGCCTGATTGTTAAGGTGCCATCAGGGAAACAACTAGAAATAGAGATGACAAGGCAGTTTGGGGAGGCGTTCCTACATGCTTGCCCCATCTTATGCTTACCTAGATTCTAGGTTCTAGAAAATCAACCGAGGAGAACTGAATGTAAATCACTGGGGGGAATGAGCAACTTGGTTTGTGTTGGCACATTTTATTTTTTAAAGCTATTTCATTGGGATCTTATGTCTACCTCCCAACCTTTATTCTATCCTAATCCATTCCAACCCCCAACACTAGGTAGGAGAGAAAGAAGGTTAGAGGGGAAAGGGGGGGTGTAGACCTCATTAGACTACTTCCTGCTGATTAGTGGCATTGGGTTCCTTGGGGGCAAGTTTAATCTTCATTGTCAGAATATCCCCAACTTCCTCTTCTCACCAGTTTTTCTCATGATCATTTGACAAATCTCAACAAAAGGAACCCGAAGCAGTGGGGGGGGGGGAGCAGCAGCCCTGGCAGGCCCTCTCAGGGCTCTCCCATTTATACCCTTTCAAGAGTCCCCAGCATTCTATACATGAACTACATGCAGCTGGCAAAAAATCACACCCCTGGTAGTGCATGAGACAAATCATAATCACCTGCTGTGAAGCAGCCTCTTATCCCACACCTGTGGATAAAAACAAAAACATACTCATATAAGGTAACATAACTGGGCTTATAAAGAAACCAAAACTCTCTCTACAAATCTGTGCATTCCAGCCAGGCTCCTCAGCGAAGCCACAGCCTCTTAGAAACACACTTCTTCCCGTGCTTGTGATTTCTGGGTTTTATAAGTCTCAACGTCTGAGTTGTAATGTGAGAAATATTTCACTTTGAGAGACCACGGTATTACAGCAGGCCTGAGAGGGCCCGACAGACAGACTCTCTTCATGCTTCAGACCCTCTTTTCTTATCAGTTTGGGTTCCAGTTTAGTTTCTGATACTTCATCAGCTTAAAATGTGAGTTCCACTTTTAACTTTATGAAGATGGGTTTTGTGATCATGAATGTGGTCTAACTTGTAGCACTTCAACATGAGTAGACAACTGAGGTCAGCCACATCAATCAAGTGTTTCCTGGTCCTTTTATATTGAAATGTGGGCTTACTGATTTTCATTGTTTGCCCTGGCCATTTCTAATAAAAAGCCGTTGAAATTTACAACTAAAATAGCTTTGGATGGATGGACAAAACCAATTCTCATTTCCTCTTTAAATATTGACATTTCAAAGTATATAATACTTTGCTTTTTATTTTTATGCCTGACACATTTCCTTGCTTTGAAATCTCTTCAGCTTGCTCCCATTGTTTATTACAAATGAAATGTTTACGTCTTTGCAGAGTCTATGCTTTGTGTGTTTAGTGAGTGAAGGCCTTCTACATGGTGCTCCTAAAGATAACTCCCGACCCACAGTTCTGCTCCATAGACCATGGTATCATGGTCATGTGGGCTCACTGAGAAATGAGACAAAATCGCAAGGTGAGAAGGAAGTCTGTAGGAAGGAAGCAAGATCTGTGCTGAGTAATTTGGACCTGGGCTGTACTGGCTAGTTTTGTGTCAACTTGACACAGCTGGAGTTATTACAGAGAAAGGAGCTTCAGCTGGGGAAATGCCTCCACAAGATCCAGCTGTAAGGCATTTTCTCAATTAGTGATCAAGGGGGGAGGTCCCCTTGTGGGTGGTGCCATCTCTGGGCTGGTAGTCTTGGGTTCTATAAGAGAGCAGGCTGAGCAAGCCAGTGG
>NC_034597.1:52302442-52307978 GCF_900095145.1 Mus pahari | reverse complement strand
CAACAGCAGTATGGAAATGTAAGCAGAATAAACCCTTTCCTCCCCAACTTGCTTCTTGGTCATGATGTTTGTGCAGGAATAGAAACCCTGACTAAGACATGGGCTGAAATCATGCCCTAGCTAATTGTTTTCTGATGAACCCTTGCTCATGATTTGGAGATGCCAAGATCAAATAGCGTCTAAAGCACAATGATGTTGAGGAAGAACCCGAGGCACACCTCTGCTTTCATAATGGTAGGATTATAGTTCAGAGCTTTCCCTTCGAGGAATGTATCATCATTGTATGGAGGACATGCCTCAAGGGTAGCTCAGGCTCTTCCCTGAGTGTGTCGGCCACTGTTTATTGTATGGTGGCCAGAAACACAGAGCTTAGCTTGAAGCAGTGTGGCTCTAAGCCTGTTGTCATGACCTGCAGCTGTGCAGGCCCACCATCACTAAATACAGCAGGGCTCACACTCTTCAGAGCAGCACTGCCTGCTGGGAACCATTTTGCGTACACTTTGTGGCAAATGTGTCCCCAGATCTACGTGTGGCACACCCCCATGCTGTGGTTTCGTGTCACTACATGTCACATACCTGACATTTCCATGAGTCTTGGATCCAAGCTCCACTTTTCTTTCTTGTGCCCCAAGGACTTGACCCACCGACCTGTCACCCAAGAGCCAGCATTAGCAATAGTCCCTGCGCTCTCTCTCTCTCTCTCTCTCTCTCTCTCTCTCTCTCTCTCTCCCTCCCTCCCTCCCCCCAGTCACTCTAGTCACATGACCCCACCCTAATTATCTTTTTTTTTTTTCTTTGCATTTTGAGACAGGGTTTCTCTGTATAGCCCTGACTGTCCTGGAACTCACTCTGTAGACCAGGCTGGCCTCGAATCTTATGTTTTTAAGCATTACTTTTTTCCCCAGTCTGCTTTTATACTAATTTAAGTACATGTAAAATAATAAGATCAGTTCTGGGTCAAGGAACAAGCAAGGCAATAAACTAAATCCCTAGGGGCTACTCAGGATGACCAAGACACAACGAATGCCACAGGTGCCTCTGCTGAGTCCACTCTGGGCTTTGCATCAACACCAATGTAACTATTCTTATCTAAGCCTATTTCCTGAGTCCTAGCTCAAAGTCAGATTCCCTACCTTTTTGTCCCAGCCTGATGTAAAATTCCCACCAAGTTTCTAGAAGCTGCCCTAAAAAGCTCTCCACAATCCATCCAGCTGCTGCTTCTGATCACAGCATGTGTTTTATGGTCTGTTTCCAGTTCCTTCTAGGGAAGTTAGTTAATGCTTCTTTACCAAGGTCTCTGGGCATTATTTTCTTGGAGGCAAGAACCTATCTAGTATGGTGTGATAGAAAGACACAATAGAAAGTTGTGAGTATAGGCAGAGAGAGAGAGAGAGAGAGAGAGAGAGAGAGAGAGAGAGAAAGACTTTTTAATTATAACTGCAAACAAGGTCTTGTATAACCCAATACATTGTTAATATATTTCTACAAATTCTTCTTTATTACATCTAGTGACAATTTTATTGAATTTATAATATATATTTACAAATTTTATTTACTTATTTCTTCATAATTAATTAATTAATTAATTAATTTTGGTTTTTTGAGACAGGGTTTCTCTGTGTAGCCCTGGCTGTCCTGGAACTCACTTTGTACACCAGGCTGGCCTCAAACTCAGAAACCCGCCTACCTCTGCCCCCAAGTGCTGGGATTAAAGGCATGCACCACCACTGCCCGGCTCTTCATAATTTTGAGACTATGATTTAATTACATTGTGTTCACTTTCACTTTCCTTGCTCCAACCCTCCCATACACTCCTCCTCACTCTCTTTCAAATTCATGGCCTCTTATTTCATTCATTCTCTCTCTCTCTCTCTCTCTCTCTCTCTCTCTCTCTCTCTCTCTCTCACACACACACACACACACACACACACTCACACATGTGCACACATTCACACACGCACACACACACATGTGCACACACACACACACACACACACACACCCTTTTTAGTCTATCTAGTGTTACTGACGTCTGTTTTCAGGACTGACCCCTTGCTACTGGGAAACTATCTGGTGTGTTAATTGCGGGAAGTCTTCTCCTGCCCTCAGCGTCCTCAGTGGCCTGCAGGTCTTTGTGTGGGGCTGAGGCTTTGGGGGCTTTCCTTCATCCGTGTCTACTGCTGTCGTCTTTGTTCAGCTCATGTTCAGGCAGTCACGTTCTTTGAAAAATTCATGCATGCATGCCACGATCTTGTTTGTAACCACTCCCACGCTTCCTTTCTAACGCAGCCCATCACATCTCTTTCCCAGCTGTATGTTCTTATTTTATATTCATTTAGATCCAGAGTCCAATTAGTGCTGCACACGTATACATGGTGTGGGTTCACCCACTGGGGCATAGCAGCTTCCCAGCGGCCATGCTCCTGAAGAAACACAGTTCTCCCTCCTCCAGCACCCACACTGCCAACAGATCCATGCTGGAACCTGTGTGTGTGTGTGTGTGTGTGTGTGTGTGTGTGTGCCATGTATGTGCCGGTGCATGAAGAGGCTTCTCATTCTCTGCAGCTGGAGTTGCAAGCCTTTGTGATCTGCCAGACGAGAGTGCTGGGGACTGATACACAGGTTCAGAGTTCTGGCCTCTCGTCTGTGTCCGCTGCGGAGCACTGGCAACCAACCTACTGTGGTTGCCCACAGGGCTCAGCTGTGCTGTTCTAATTGTCTGTGTCCACTGCGGAGCACTGGCATCCTACTGTGGTTGCCCACAGGGCTCAGCTGTGCCGTTCTAATTGTCTGTGCCCGCGGCCCTTCACTTCTTTCCTTCTGCTGTCTTCCTTCTTCTCTCCCTCCCTGTCCCTCTTTCCTTCTTCCTGCTTACTTCTACTTCATCACTTTCTTCTGAGACCTGCAGGCCAGTGATCTATCACGTCCTGTTTATGGAGCCTGTCTTAGGGTTTCTACTGCTGTGAAGAGACACCATGACCAAGGCAACTCCCCCCCCCCCCAAGGCAACTCTTGTAAAGGAAAACATTTCATTGGGGCTGGCTAACAGGCTCAGAGGTCTGTTATCATCAAGGTGGGAACATGGCAGCATCCAGGCAGGCATGGTGCTAGAAGAGGAGCTGAGAGTTCTTCATCTTCATCAGAAGGCAGCCAGGAGGAAATTGTATTTCAGACAGCTAGAAGGAGGGTCTCAAAGTCCATTCCCACAGTGACACATTTACTCCAACAAGGCCACTCCCTGGGCCAAGCATATTCAAATCACCAAAGAGCCTATCAAAGATATTCGTCATGCCTGCTATAATGTTTTGAAGAATAACATCTCTCATCTTAGAGTGCCTTTCTGTCTTGGGACTTCCCCTGCTTGTCTTAGTTACTTCTCTATTGCCATAATAAAACATCATATCTAGGCTTTTTTTTTTTTTTCAAGACAGGGTTTCTCTGTATAGCCCTGGCTGTCCTGGAACTCACTTTGTAGACCAGGCTGGCCTCGAACTCAGAAATCTGCCTGCCTCTGCCTCCCAAGTGCTGGGATTATCTAGGCAACTTTTTAAACAATGTGTTTAATTGGGTCTATGGTTTTGGAGGATTAGAGCCCTTGATAGCCGAACAAAGACATCAGGAACAGCTGGGAGCTCACATCTTGAGCCATAAGCTTGGTGCAGAGAGATTAGCCATCTGGGAATTACACTAATCTTTAGAAACCTCAGAGCCTACCCCAAGGCCACACCTCCTAATCCTCCCAAAACAGTGTCACCAACTGGGACCTATATTCACGTATTTGAGCTTGTGAAATAATTATCATTCAAACCACCACAGTTCTGCAGCTCACTGGCAACCTCAGTCTTTACAAGAAATTCTGGGTTGGTTTGTTATTCTGGATTGTAACAAACACCTGATCTGGTAGTGCAATCTTTCCTACATCTGATGCTTATTTATGCTATTTATTTTCTTCAAATTAGGCCTCCCCCTCCCCCCTCCCCCCAAGACATGGTTTCTATCTGCAGGAACTTGATCTGCAGACCAGACTCAAACTCATAGAAACCCACTTATTCTGCCTCCCAAATGCTGAGATTAAAGGCACACCACCACCTCCTGGCTACTATGGCAACTCTTATAATTGGGGCTGGCTCACAGAGGTTGTACTGGCTAGCTTTGTGTCAACTTGACACAGTTGGAGTAGAAAGGAGCTTTAGTTGGGGAAATGCCCCCATGAGATCCAGCTGTGAGGCATTTCCTCAATTAGTGATCAAGGGGGAGAGGCCCCTTGTGGGTGGGACCATCTCTGGCTGGTAGTCTTGGTTCTATAAGTGTGCAGGGTGAGCAAGCCAGGGGAAGGAAGCAGGTAAGTAACATCCCTCCATGGCCTCTGCATCAGCTCCTGCTTTCTGACCTGCGTGAGTTCCAGCCCCGACTTCTTTCAGTGATGAACAGCAATGTGGAAATGTAAGCTGAATAAACCCTTTCCTCCCCAACTTGCTTCTTGGTCATGATGTTTGTGCAGGAATAGAAACCCTGACTAAGACAGAGGTGGAGTGATTTTGGAAGTGTTACCACCACCCCCAGTAACCTAATTCTGTCATCCAGACCCTGTGTCCTGAAAGCTCTAGAGTCTTTATAATGATGCCTCCACCCAGAGAAAGGTGTTTAAACTGTTAGCCTGTGGGAGAATATTTTAGATTCACTCGGCAGCAGTAAAACACCAACTAGAAGGACTCAGAAGCCTGCCTCGTGAACCACAGTTAGACTACACAGGGAAGAAAGAAAACACTCAAAGAGAACTAGATTTAAGGAAACCCATAAGCTTACTCATGGGGCAAAAAGAATGGCAATCACACTGAATTTCTCATTAACGGTGTGCAGATGAAACTCCCAGAACTGTGGTTCTCATTCGCTGCAGAGACACAGACTTCAAAACTAGACACGGGGGAAAGTGCATGGAGTTTTTGAAAACCCAGAAACCAGTTATGCAGTGCCCAAGGTGAGCTCAGACACTACACAGCCACATGGAAAACTTAAGAATCGTTTACCGTTGCTGGGGGTCACCTCTTCCTAGCTTGTGGATGGCAGCTCCCCCCGGCACTGTCCTGCTGCAGGAGGCCACAGAGAGCAAAGGAGAGTGGGGCAGTCTGCAGTGGCCCAGGGGTACAAGGAGGCCAACTCAGTTGGGGCAAGTGAGAGGAGGAGTCTGGTCCTTTCTGCTTGGGGAGTAGAAGGAGGGGAACACATTCCACATTCTCTCTCTCTCTCTCTCTCTCTCTCTCTCTCTCTCTCTCTCTCTCTCCCACACACACACGCTAAGGTTTCTTCTGACAAAACATTCAGTATCACGCAAACTCCTAATCAGAACACACTCTGACTTGAAGGGGCCCTTGAAGGTCTGGTATTTGCCACCTTACTTGTGCATTCCCTGGATACCTCTCGCAAGAGAAGAACCTGCAGAGCCACACAGAGACACCAGAGGGCAGCAGAGTCTCTAAGCTGGAAAAAAAGAAAGAAAGAAAGAAAGAAAGAAAGAAAGAAAGAAAGAAAGAAAGAAA
>NC_034597.1:52298599-52301232 GCF_900095145.1 Mus pahari | reverse complement strand
TGCCTCTGCCTCCCGAGTGTTGGGATTAAAGGCATGCGCCACCACGCCCGGCTCCCACCCCAGTCTTAAAACGTGTATGGTTCCAATCATGTCGGGTAAAGGAGACATACCTCTGCTGTCAGCTGATTCCTTATCTTCTACGGGGTCCCATCTGCCCCAGTTATTTCCAATCCCTCTTCCTTATTTACTGTCTTCTGACATTGAAAGGCAGGATCTACTACTAAGCTTCAAGTCAGTAATAAACGCTACTACCTAGAATATGACCCTTCCACTCCAGCCATAGCTTTAATGCTGACAATGAACGACGGCTAGAAATGGCTATTTCCTGGTGTCTTAGTCAGTATTCTATTGCCGTGACTCTTCACCATGACCTGGGAGGTGAAGTGCACAGCCTGTTGGGATGCCTTTCCTTGTTGAGACGGCAGAAGGGATCTACCTGCTTGGACAACTCCTATAAAGGGAAGCATTTAACTGGGGTTGGCTTACAGTTTCAGAGATTTAGTTCATTGTCAGCATGGCAGGGAGCATGGTACTATGCAGGCAGACATGGTGCTGGAGGAGCTGAGAGTTCTACATCCAGATCCCCAGGCAACAGGAAGGAGAGACACTGGACCTGCCCTGGCTTGGGCCTTTGGAACCTCAAAGCACACCCCCAGTGACACACTTCCTTCAACAAGGCCACACCTAACCCAATGAAGACATAACTCCTAATAGTGCCAATCCCTAATGACTGAGCATTCACATCTATGAACCTATGGGGGCCATTCTTATTCAAAGCACCACAACTGGATACCCAGGCCTTTTCTCGAACGTCTGTGAGGACTACTGTTTAGCTAACCTACTAGTCTCCATCTTACAGATTCATCAGCTGAGGACCTGGGAGGTGAAGTGCACAGCCTGTTGGGATGCCTTTCCTTGTTGAGACGGCAGAAGGGATCTACCTGTTTAGGCATCTGACTTCAGACCCTGGAGTCTGGCTTGAATGACCCAGCCACTCTCTGTGTATTCAAGTCCTGTCCACATAAATGGGGAACTTGGGGTGCTTTTCCCAATGCCAAACCGTGGGGATCCCTAGAACCGGGGTACAGTCTCCTTGTAAAACAGGCAGGTTACCTGATCCAACCTCACTGTCCTTGCTCCTTTGCTTATGGCGAACAGGGGTGATTTCTTCATACGCAAAGCAGAAAAATCTTCGCTTCCTGTTGCTTGCTCTGAGATGGAAAAAGAAAATCAGACGCTAATTACTGAGACTCTGAGACCAAGCCTGGGCTACACAGCAAGCCACCCTTCACCACCACCCCCAAAAAGGGAAAGAAAAGAAAATAGCAAGGCAGCCCCCTTCCGATCCACCCCTGCCCCTGCCTCCCGTGCTCACCGCTCTCCTCCGGAGGCCAGGCAACTCTCACCCCACCCAGGGAAGAGGTGGCTCTTTCTGAAGCACCATCCTCCTCAATCCCTAACTTAATTTGACCTCGAAAATGGCGAGTTGAGTGGTTTTCGTCCGCGCCAGGTAAAAACTAGATAATATGATAATGGGAATGATTTCAGTGGATTAGTGAGAAACAGTGTGGGCCCCGGACTGAAGAACTGCGCAGGAGGGAACCACGGCCTCCATCTTGTAAGAGACGGAGGGCAAAAGTAGCTCAGTACCCTCTGAGAGCTGAAGGAACAGATCAGGGGCCAGGGAACAGGTGCCCCGATACTGACACGATTGAATGCTTAGATGCCAAAGGCTACGCTGAGTGGGAGAAAACGGACCAATAAGACCCTTTGTCTAGGGCTGGCGAGATGGTTCAGTGAGTAAGAACACTGACTGCTCTTCCACAGGTCCTGAGTTCAAATCCCTGAAACCACCCGTAATGACTCCCTCTTCTGGAGTGTCCGAAGACAGCAACAGAGTTACTTATAATAAAAAATAAAGTTTTGGGTTGAGTGAGCGGGGTTGACCAGAACGAGCAGACGTCCTAAATTCAATTCCCAACAACCACATGAAGGCTCACAACCATCTGTACAGTTACAGTGTACTCACATACATAAAATAAATAAAGTAATTTAAAAAAAGACCTTTTGTCTGATGGAAACAAGCACACAGAAGGCCCTAGCTGTGTGAAGCCATTCTTACCCTGAGCATGTGAGGCAGGTAGTGAGGTGGCCCTGGGCTGAGGTCATTTCCACCTAAAGACACATTTTTTTCTGTTAACCCTCAGAGCTTGAGAAATATGCATTAATTTTAGTGGCTTCTATTGGTAGTTTTGACTTGATTTGAATTTTAAATGGAGCATTCTGAAAAAACTGCTGGAGTTGGTAGACGGAGGCTGCTTGCTTTCCTGCGCAGAGGAGAAAAGAGGAGAAAAGATTTACTAATGCAGTTACTGTCAGTTAAGGTTCCTAGCATTTTGGGTTTGATGTTTTGCTTTAAAATGGTTTGAAATTTGTAGGGTACATCCATGAACAGTTTTAGTACCTGCTATTGTGTATGGCTTTTGTGAGTATTGTTTTTTTACTTAACTTTGATTAAGTATTAAGGGACAGCTGATTCCATATTCTTTTCAGTTAAAATATGTTAGATTTTGACTCCTTTCTTTCTTTCTTTCTTTCTTTCTTTCTTTCTTTCTTTCTTTCTTTCTTTCTTT
>NC_034597.1:52284719-52298379 GCF_900095145.1 Mus pahari | reverse complement strand
GAGCCATCTCACCAGCCCCTCTTTCTTTCTTTCTTTCTTTCTTTCTTTCTTTCTTTCTTTCTTTCTTTCTTTCTTTCTTTCTTTCTTTCTTTCCTTCCTTCTTTCTAAAGATTTCTTTATTTCATGTATGTAAGTACACTGTACTGTCTTCAGACACTCCAGAAGAGGGCATCAGATTTCACTACAGATGGTTGTGAGCCACCATGTGGTTGCTGGGATTTGAACTCAGGACCTCTGGAAGAGCAGTCAGTGCCCTTAATTGCTGAGCCAGCTCTTCAGCCCAACTTATTTCTTCTTCTCCTTTGTAATCATGCCCTCAACTAGAGGTCAGCTCCGTTTTGAATTCATACTTTCTCAATAATCAAAATGTGAATTACACATCATAAATTGTTTCCATTGTTCTGGGAATTGACTAATCATAAAATGTTTCATGATCTGTTAACTGTCTGACCCATAACATGTACCTTTCCCATGAGCATAAAAAATAGCTGCAGGATTTCACCTTTGTAACCACCTGCTTGTTTCTGATGTGGAAGAGTGGCTTTTGACCGTTTCTGAGAACAGCCTGGGCACACGGAGAGTCAGTGACCACAGCTCCAACCTTGCCTGGGCACACAGAGAGTCTGTGACGACAGCTCCAACCTCTACTTCACGAGCCTTCGCTTGACTCCCAGGGATAAGAGGGTACGTCACATACTCTCATTTTGCTGAGGAACTTTCCAGTAACACAGGAGTTTGTTTTCAAATATGCAGACTTAACAGAAACCCAGTCCATGGCCTGTAGAGCCCTCAACAAACACCCCAAGTTTTTGTCTCTCATTATGCTTTGATTTATAATTAATGCTTGCCATCTTTATTCACACACTCCCTCCTGGCCTCTCAAATCTGGCTCCTGAGCAGGTCACCTTAAATCCTACCTAGTCAAGTGCAGTGGATGTCTCCTGACCCATTTCACTTCACCTCTGACCCCAAACTAGCACTTAGCCAAAAAGGCCTCCCTAATATTTTAATCACCACAAACATAAAAATAAAATCTGCCATGTCAGTGTCTTTGTGTGAAAGGCATCCTTTCATGTAGATTCTTAAATCATGAAGACCAAGATGATGAGATCTGGGGAGGTCCCCTTAACTCAGAGGGATAACAGATTCTGATTTAAATGGAGTTAGCTTATTAAAGCTATAATACCAAATAAAGGCTTTTTATAGTAAAAAAAAAAGTATTTTAAAATAGAAAAATAGGAAATCTAAAAAGAAAGGAAATCCTGCTATGGAGGCTGTACTTTCCAGACCTCAAATGTTGACTGGTCCTGTTCTTAATGATAAAATACTCAGTTTCTGAAAGTCACCACCAGAGACACTGAATGATCCTTGAGAAGCTAGCACCATATGCCTACACAGTCGGACCATTATGAGCCTGGATTTGCCTCTGCTGTTCATTGTGGAGAGTATATTCACCTTGCCTCAAAGACAGACGTGTGGATGTCATCGATCTGATAGAGCAGTAGCACAGCGTCAAGCCGAGACATTCTTCTCTCCTTCACAGGATCTGAGTCTTGACATCTAGAGACTGAGGAGAGGGCGCATTGTACTGTCGAGGCTCCACGAGGTGAACAGCTGTGATTTCACAAGGAACTGTTTTACCTGAGTGAGGTAGACATGTGCACATCACACAGCCCTGTAACCGCAGCGCTTGCACTAACTCGGCTCGGCAGGAGGACTGTGACTCTGAGGCCAGCCTGGGCTAGACAGCAAGACTGTCTCCAAAAAGAATTTATGATTTGCATCGAGCACAGACACATTCAGATCACTGCCCTTCTGCTTGGGCCATATGGGCTTTTCCCTTTCTGTGTCCACTTGCAGTCTAAAGTACGGTCCATAGGTCCAGATACAAAGAGTCCTTTGTGACCATGTGGAAATATTGGGAATATGGGGGGTATTGTACACATGAAGAATGGAGTTATTAGCTCCATTCTTGCCATATCCATATTACACCTCCCAGTGAATGAGAAGCATGCACAAAAACAGCAGAAATGGGTTTTCCCGAGAAAACATCAAAGATCCTGATATCGCTACTGAAGGACGAGCAGAGGAACTGGGAAGGCTTACTCTCTCCTGGAGTTGCAGACTTGGGGTGATGTGGATGCTATTCTTGCAGAGGATATCTTTCCTCATCCATGCAACCAACACAGAGAAGCAGCAATCAACAGCAAACAGAAAACACTCGGGAGAGCTCACAGAGCTACATGAGATGGTCCTGGGACTGTGAAATGAGCTCAGGTCAGAGGAAGAAATGATAAAGAGGAATGAAAGACAGGAAACAGGAAGAGCGGCATGGGTAGCAGTTGGAACAGCAGGCAACCTACAAGACCGCCTCTGCGGAAGGCGTGGTTGGAGAAAGGCTTTAGTTAAGTGCATGGAGACTCTAGTGTTGCATAACTGCAGATAAACCACCCAGGTTTGCTGCAGCGGACAACAGAGGCCACGCCCACTGAGCACGAGGTGGTGTGGTGCAGGTCCCCTTGAAAACGGTAGTGCTCATTCTCTGTGCGACGGTGAGCTACCCACAGATGAGTTCAGGAACGGGACAGACTGAGATAAGGTTTTAAAGGATCACGGATGCTGGTACATCATCAACAGGCCAGAGGAGGACAAAGCCAGACTAACTGGAGGCACTTTTGACAGTCCCAACAAAGGGGAACAAGAGCTAACAGTGAGAAGGGGAGGAGGGGCAGAGCGTGGGTGTGCGGGCTGAGAGGAGGACCAGAGGTGTGTGTGAGGAGAGTGAGAATCTGGACGGGCTCCAGGAATTGGAACTCGGGTGTTTCCTTTGCTGCTTTTTTTTTTTTTTTTTTTTTAAGGTGGAGTACTGGAATCACATTATGAGACAGAAGGCAACCGGTCATTAAATATGTGTGTGCTATACCATTGTGTTAATTTAATGGATAAAAATGGAGGATAGCTTCATGTAATGTAGTGGCTAGGTGGGGAGCTATGGAAAGAAACGCAACACTGGGGATTCTCGACCAGGGAAGAGAGATAGGAGACAAGCCTTAAATGCATTCCTGCATCAAGGGGGAAATTCTGGTGTCACAGGAAGCAATTGCTAAGCCACCCCACCCGACCCACCATCCTATGACAAAGTCATGCGCTGACATTCCATATTATAAAGTCAGGAGGTGGAAGGCTCTCCCCTGGAGTCAGCCCCGACCCCCATCATCCCAGTTGGCTCCCTGCAGGTAGGTGAGTGACTTTGAAGGAGAAAAGATGAGTTGAGAAAATACCTCCGTTTTCCAATTTTCAAAACTACCCTTTATCCTGAAGCTTCATCAGGGAGAAGGAGGCATCACAGAAGAGGATGTGGGATGAGGTGCTTCCAACAATTGTCCTCTCTCTGAACACAGCCGGCGTGCAGATCTGTGGACAGCAGGGGCCATAACAGGCCAGCCCTTGGTACCTTTTTCCTGCTGTGTCTTCGCTTCAGAAATCTTACACAGTCAAGGTTTTAGCCTCATGGAAAAACAATCTTGTTTTATGGTGAATCATTTGGTTCTGGTCTAATTATTTTTTTTAACCTTATATACTGTAGAGTTCGTTTTTCAGATATATGAACATATTGCTTCTAGGTGTGTTTGTAACTTTTCTCAGTGCTGTGACTAATTACCCATATAGGACACTGCATGATACATTTTACACTCACATCTTGACACTAGTGTACACACTCAGCTGTGCACACATCTGTCGCCCTCACTGAGTTGAGTGATTACCATGTGGGTTGAGTGAATTTTTTGCATTTTTATTTTCTCTTGTTCTTTAACTTGGTTAACTATGAAACTGAATATCTCAATAGAAAGAATAAGATTAAATAAAACCTATGTTTTCATAACCATAAAAGGGTTTAGTTGGAAGTACTCAGCAACTAGAGATTGGCTACATTATTATTATTATTATTATTATTAATTATTAAGATAGGGTCTCAATTTATATGTTAGACTGGTTGGAATTCAAAGCAGTCTCTCTGTCCTGGAAGCAGGTTACAGGACACCACCACGATACCCAGTCTCCGTGGGGTAGTAAAGAGGAATTCATCAAGTCCTCCTTGTCTGTAAGAAAAGAAAACATAAACATTGAGGGGACTAAAGTGGTTCCTTTGTCTTCTGTGAAAAGCACCACGTTTGGAGGAAAAACTCAGGACTGTGGCACTCTGACTGTTAGTCTGCCAGCAAGGGGAAGTTGGAAAACCTCCTTCTCCTTCCTGAGTCTGTGATTAGAGATGTCCCAGGGGGTGCTGCAAGCACTGTAGGTAGGATCAGACAGAGCACGTCGTTCTGCTGAGTATTTCTGTATGACTATGGAAACAGTTGTGGAAAGTCTCTGCCCAGCGCGTCCACTGTGGCTTGCCCTAACCCCAGAAGAGAAGGCCGTACTGGTCACCGATTGTTTTCCCTTCCAGACGAATCTTCTCTCACATACAAACGTGAGTCAAAGCTGACAAGTGGATGGATGGTTGTCTGCTGTGCTGACCACAGTGGCAGATGGAGTGTCCCTTTCTGGAGGCCACCAACTCCATTCTCACCTGCTGCCTCACCAAGGACTCCAGCTCTGCATTGCTGTGGGCTGACGGGGGAGTTCACTTGACCCTTTATCCTGTTTGATTTTTCTTCTTTGCATTTATGACTGTAAGAAATTTGTTTTGTGCTTGTTCAGTTGTCTGTCTCCATCACCTAGGAAGCTCATACAGGAGAACATGGAGGGCCGTACTCTCTGGTTCCTCAAGGTATCTTTAAAACCATTCCCGATGCTAGCTAGGTCTCATCCCCTTTGCCTGTATGTGCTATAATCAAACACGAGACTCCATGGCTGTTTATGATAAAGACAAAGACTGTCTCAGTTACAGAAATGCTAATGGTTGATGTAAGATAAAAAGTCAGCTTCTATCCGCCCTGTAAGCCATAAATCTTTAACTACACAGAGAGGGGGATTGTTTACTAGGTTCTCAGTACCAGCAATTCCTTCACCAAGCTCAGATAGCTCCTACCCCAGGAAGGGGCTGCATTATCCTGGCTTGAATATACATGCTTGTTCTGGAGTTGAGGCTACATGCTTCCCTCTTCACATCCTAAATGTTTTGGGGAATCACCAAGACTCTTTCAGGCTCCCACAACACAAAGTCTACACTTCAAACGCAAACGCATCTTCCATCTCTCTCTGTATGATGCAGGGTTGTGTGGGCATGAACCCAAGATATAAGGCATGTGGGACTGAAGAGATCGCTCAGGGGCTAAGAGCACTGACTGCTCTTCCGAAGGTCCTGAGTTCAAATCCCAGCAATCACCCGGTGGCTCACAACAGTCTGTAATGAGATCTGACGCCCTCTTCTGGTGTGTCTGAAGACGTTTATAGCATACTTACATAAAATAAATAAATAAATAAATCTTAAAAAAATAAAAAGATATAGGGCACGTGATCATTGGGTAACTGAAGCCTGTCTCTTACAGGAGTATCTGCTACTGTAGACCCTGACATCCCTTGTTAGAGGCACCAGAGCATTGACAATCACAGGCACACATGAATGAAGGGAGAACAGGACACATAAAAACCTCTCAGGTTCAAATAATCTGTGGTGGTTTAAATAAGAATGGCCCCCATAGCTGGGCGTAGTGGCGCATACCTTTAATTCCAGCACTTGGGATACAGAAGCAGGCGGATTTCTGAGTTCGAGGCCAGCCTGGTCTACAAAGTGAGTTCCAGGACAGCCAGGGCTATACAGAGAAACCCTGTCTCGAAAAACAAAAACAAAAACAAAAACAACAAAACAACAAAAAAAGAATGGCCCTCATAAGTTCATATATTTGAATGATTAGTCTCCAGTTGGTAGAATTATTTAGGAAGGATTCAGAGGTGTGGCCTTGTTAGAGGAGATGTGTCACTGGGGTGGGGCTGGGGGCTTTGAGTTTTTAAAAGCTCATTCCAGGCTCACTCTCAATATTCTGCCTCAGCCATGTGGAACAGGATGTAGGCTCTCTGCTAGTGTTCCAGTTCTATGCCTGCCTGTCTACCTGTGGTCACACTCCCCTCCACGATGATCATAGACTCACCCTCTGAAACCGTAAGCAAGCCCCAATTAAATGCTTTCTTCTATAAGCTGCCTTGTTCATGGTGCCTCATCACAGCAATAGAAAAATAACTAAGACACCATCTCTTGCTAAAAGATCTTATGGTTTTTCTTCATCTGAGAGAATGATAGTAATGGGACTGAAAGACAAGGCATCACTAATTAATTGTCACAAATTGGTTCCTAATTGAGATACTTTCTTTTCTTTCACCTGCCTTTGTGAAAAGGTCCTAAGTATGTCTCGAGGCCCACTGTGCACCATGTGTGCTCTTGGAGCCTTTCCAGAGGCAATTCTCCTGACATCTGTAGCCAACAAAGACACACCCATAAAGTTTCTGTGCAGCATCTGTGGCATGATGAGGTGCCAGCACCTAGCAGGGGCAGCTATCTCAATATGGGGGCAGCTACCTTGTCACATCAGCCCTAGGTATCTTCCTGGACAGAGCTGCAGGCTGGTCACTGTGGGTTGACAAGACAGTTCCCTGACCTGTCCAGCCACGACTCCCAATCTAGGGCTTGACCACTCACAACGCTCACTTTCTAGATTGGCCTGTGGCTTTCCCACTCCTGAAGTGCCTCTCTGTGGAAAAGACATATAATGAAAAAGAATGGTTATGAGAAAAAAATGGATCTTCTTAGTGATGCCAACATGGTAGACTTAGCTCTTGCTGTATGCAAAAATGGTTCTATGATATCCCTCATGCTTTGAGAGGAAAAACAACCCCACTTGTTGACCAACTCAAATGGCTTCCGGCAGTGACAGAACGATTTGTGAGCATGTTTGAGGATCCAGAAACTACTAGGCAGATGTAGTCAACCAAGATAGTTGGGCACTACCTTGCAGGCAAGCATGGGTTTAGGCAGGAGTGTTAGATATACTCTACAGATCTGAATGATGAGAGTGGAAATTACTCACGAGAGCAAGAAATCTTTACTTTTCTTTTTTTTTTATTTTTTTATTTTTTGGTTTTTCGAAATCTTTACGTTTTTTTAGAGTTTTGGTTCCAGGCACAGACACATGCTGTAGTTCACTCCGGGGAAAACTGGCCTCTGAAATCTTCGTGCAGAACCAGATGCAGCCATGGAAGACTTTACATGGCTAGGAGACCATGGGCAATAATTCTGTGAGTTCTCCACTCCAGTGTCCTCAGCAGTGAACATGGCTCGTTCATTGGCCTGTATTCATTTTTTAGACCATTTCAAAGGCTGGGATAATATTATCGATCACCTTCTTTACCAGCTACAGTACCTTAATGCAATTCGGACAATTTTCATAATTTTCACTCTTGGACCACTGCTGTCATAACAAAGATGTCAGTGGTTGCTTGTGGGGACTGGAAGAGCTAGTAAAAGTTATAAAGCAGGTGTCTTACAGATGTAAAGACCCAGTTACAGAACTTGTTGGTATGCTTGTATGATACCTGGTATAGTAACCCTGATTTTGATGGGGCTCAGGAAAAGCCAGAAGTGTGTCAGTGCTTGTGAGAGACCTGACTTCATAGAAAGTGGCCATCTTGTCATATCTGAGACTCTTTGCTGTATCCACCAGTGTGTCAGCACTCATGCGTTATCAGCAGATAAACTGGAAAATAAATTTCTGGTTTCTTTAACAACTCAGTTGCTGGTGGCACATGCCTTTAATCCCAGCACTCAGGAGGTAGAAGCAGGCAGATTTCTGAGTTTGAGGCCAGCCTGGTCTACAAAGTGAGTTCCAGGACAGCCAGGGCTATACGGAGAAACCCTGTCTCGAAAAACCAACTCAGTTGTGTCACATGATGCTTTTCTGGACGCTTTCTTGTGAGAAAGAGTGTGATGTTTCTGAAAACAGACACTTGAGAGGGCACAAGATGTTTAGAACGAATATAAATAGAACCCTACAAAGAGTGAGAGGCTGCTCTTGCATTGTTATGCTGTGCAACACTTCCCGGTCTTCTCTGGTCTTCACTTTGTAGAGAGCAACATGCCAAAGAACTTCTCGTGGTGGTATTCCAGCTGATTCTGGCTACTTCTGCCGATTCAGCCGAGTCTTGCTGTTTCTGATGGATTATGCTGCCACTACTGATTCACGTTTGGTGTTTGCTACTGGACTGGACTGCTGGTATCCTGGTAAAGAAGAGTGGAGTCTCTCCAAGTAACTACTTTTTTTTTCTTTCGAGACAGGGTTTCTCTGTGTAGCCCTGGCTGTCCTGGAACTCACTGCGTGGTCTACTCACGCTGTAGACCAGGCTGGCCTTGAGCTCAGAAATCCACCTGCCTCTGCCTCCCGAGTGCTGGGATTAAAGGCGTGCACTGTCACTGCCCGGCCACACTCTTCCTAATTACCCTAACACAGCCCACCACATCTCTTTCCAAAGTAACAACTTCTAAACAGGCCCACAACTCCCTTTTCCTATTAATCTTCTTTTTTCTCCCATCTCTGGTTGGTGTGTTAGAAGGGAGGTTGAAGTGTTTAAGAATCTTAACTAAAGCCAGGCAGTGATGGCATGGTAACAGCCATGCTCACCCAAGAAAATGGTTGAGAATACTAACTGTCTTTTTTTTTTTTTTTTAAGAAGCCAGTGCTGGTCATGAATATTAAAAAGAAATTTAATCAGAAGAGCAGGTAAGAAAGAGGCTCTTAACTGGAAAACTCAGCATTAAAGAACTATAAAGAAAAGCAGGAGGAAAAGAATAAAAGAAAGATGTAATTACCATCATAAAAGGGTGGCATGAGTTTTAGATGCAATTAACTTTACATGTTGGCTCTTCTCCTTCTCCTTCTCCTTCTCCTCCTCCTCCTCCTCCTCCTCCTCCTCCTCCTCCTCCTTCTCCTTCTCCTCCTCCTCCTCCTCCTCCTCCTCCTTCTCTTCCCCTCCTCTTCCTTTTCATTAAGCTTGATTTCCTTTTATCAGAGGTTCGGTCTGCAACTCTCAAGTAATCATATGAGAATAATAGGAAATAAATGGCATGCTCAGTTCAGGGAGGCTTGGGAATCAGGGTCTCAGGGAAGACCTGCCACCATTCTATGAGAAGCACCTGGACACCCCTGAATTCCATCAGAAAGTGCAAAGAAGCTGTGTTTCAAGTTGAGAAACCTGCTGGAGAGATGAACGAGAAAGGCAGATATGGTGTCTTAGTAGGGTCTCCATTGCTATGAAGAGACAATGTGACCATGGCAACTCTTATAAAGGACAACATTTAACTGGGGCTGGCTTACAGTTTCAGAGGCTCATTCTATTATCATCATGGCAGGAAGCATGGTATCAGTGCAGGCAGACATGTTGTCGTCAGACCTGAGAGTTCTACATCTTGATTTGAAGGCAACAGATTGGGTCTGTCTTCAGCCGACAGCCAGGAGGAGACTATCTTCAACATTGGGCAGAAATTGAGCATATATATAAATCCTCAAAGGCCACCTCCACAGTGACATACTTCCTCCAACAAAGCCATACCTACTCCAATAAGGCCATTCCTACTACTAGTGCACTCCCTGTGGGCCAAGCATTCAAACGTATGCATCCGTGGGAGCCAACCTATTCAAATCATCATGCATGGATTGCTTTGGGCAGCCTTTGACATTGCTAGATAGTTATTGTCTGAATGTCTCTGCTGAACTTTCACCTTTGCCTCTAAAGGCTTCTCCTCTCAGCGAACTACATTGTGAGGGGGAACAATTTATGTTTATAAGTTGCAGGGCACTCAGAGAATGAAGACTTTCGAGGAGACTTTCTGAGGTTGGTCTGTAGACAGGTGAACACAGAGGAGGCCACACTGGAAAAGGTTTCATAGCCAAGAACATTAAAATATGTAGACTGAAAGTTTTCATGGAATTTGATTGGGAGTAGACTTCATTTCCAATCATTGTAGCTAGACAAAAACTAGATATCGTAAGACAGTAACTGTTATGGATCGTGTTGACATACAATGTTAATTTATTGTGCCACTTTGGAAGGCAGCCTCATCTGTCCTCCATGATGTAGCTGTCTGGAGGTAGCATTTCCAATATGTCCCTGGTAGGAGCAAGGAGTAGGCTGGTGACCACTTTTCAGTGCATTTCCTTTTGTGCTAACATTGTTTTTGTGCTCTTGAGACTGTGTGTGGGTACAGGAACATGAAGGGATCTTCAGTAAGTGGAGAGCAGTCAACACTGGAGATCAGGAAGCACCCCTGGCCTCCAGCTTCATGTTTGAGCTTGGCCATGGTGGAAGGAGAAAGTCTCGCTCACCCACTGGGACAGTTCCTCAGGAGCTGGCCTTAGATCTCCTCTTAAGACTATTGTAAACCTGGAGATTAGTCTCTGGCTTAGATTACAGGTTCATGAAGATAAGATACGTGGTTATCTATTTCTGCATCTTGGATTCTGACACACGGTTGTTCTTCAACTGAGATTTGCAAATGAGTAAATTATACACATGACCCTTCTCAATTTGACAATTGAAGAATCTTATTTCAATGTTTCATGCATAATTATACAGGCAGAAGGAAGAGAGAAGCTGAGGATCCTAGGCAACCAATGAGAACTCGGAAGGATGCTTCTGGCCTATTCTGGTAACATTCTACAGAAACCAGTACCGACTTCTGTGATGGCTACTGTTCATGAATCTTTCTCTTTGGAAATGAAAATGCCTCTTTGAGATTTAGACATCGTATTATAAATGCAAGTGGGATTCCAAATACAACAAACTTCAAATGCTTCTCTATTCTATTTGATAAGATATGAGAGCTTCTAAGTTCAGAATTTTCAAAGGCAAGTTTTCATACATCTTAGCGTGGCAACATTTTATTAAGGGAAGAAATCTCTTTGGTATAATTGAGTTCACCCCTTACAGTCTGTAGGGAGCTGTTCCCAGGAGTCATTTTTAAAGGACCTTTATTAATATATATTTTCATGGTACCTGCTCAAGTTCATTTTAGTTTTGCTTTATGCCATTCAAATCTGCTGACTCGTGGTTAGAGCACTGACTACGATTCCCCGCTTCCTCTGCGATTCTTGTGCATGTTTTGATGATTCCTTAGCGTCAAGATCAAAATCAAATTCTCTTTTCCTTCTCCAGTGTCAGCAATTGTGGCTGATTATAGTCTTCTGAAATTTTACTATCATTTCGGGTACAATTAAGTACCCAATCTACTCACATTTTTATCCCTGGGACAGCAGTTTGAAAATATGTAAAACATTGCATGGCAAAGCAAAAGCTGTGGTTACAGAGAGGTGGTAATGTTTGTCTCCATAAAGGAAAAATCCTCGGAGTTTTTTAGAAGTTCAGAAGCCTGGGGTGGAGGTTAAATAACGTATTCAATGTCAACCAGTGATCAAGGGGGGAGGACCTAGCCCACTGTGGGTGGTGCCATCCTTGGGCTGGTAGTCCTGGGTTCTATAAGAAGCAAGCCGAGCAAGCCAAGGGAAGCAATCCAGTAAGCAGCACCCCTCCACGGCCTCTGCATCAGCTTCTGCCTTCAGGTTCCTGCCCCGTGTGAGTTCCTGTCCTGACTTCCTTTGGTGATGAACAGCAATGTGGAAGTGTAAGATGAATAAACCTTTTCTTCCCCAACTTGCTTCTTGGTCATGGTGCTTTGTGCAGGAGTAGAAACCCTGACTGAGACACCCATCGAGGTGAAAGAAACTCATGGCTTGTTAAGGAAACAGTGGTGACATAAGGCTTAGGTTTCCTAAGGTGTGCTGCTGATGGGATAGTAACCACTTCACACTGCGTCTGGTCTGAACCAGCAAGAGACTTCCGCTTTCTCTTCCTCATAAACATACTGTCTGCACACGTCTCTCTGGCTGCTGACTTTGCATTGCTTCTCAGAATCCATTATTATTATTATTTCTTGTCTGTTTCTCGTGTGCCCAGGACATGCTGAAGTCAGCACATTCGGTTTCATAAATTTAGACCTCAAGGGCTTTTTCCACGAAAGCCCGAGGTATTGAAGTGACAGTCTAAATAGCAATACAGCACATGGTTAGAAACATTGCATTAAAGAGAAACTGATTGACTGCCATGTCACTTCAGGATGGCAGAGTTTCAATCAATTCTTACTACAAATCCATGAGTCATTAGCGGTCTCCTAAGTCTTATGTCACCACTGTTTCCTTAACAAAATCTGCATGTTTTTCTTCCAAACATACTGTTAATGTACACACATTAAGAATTTTACATAACAGCATGGTTATCATCTCAAGGGTGCTAATGTTCCCTGTCTGGTCACATCTGCCTCTTCTCCTATTTGTTCACTTGAACACAGTCTTGGGCCTGGCTTGAATAAAAAGGGACCAGGAAGGGACAAACCTGTAATGTGACATCATCTAGCAGTCTCTGTAACAAAAGTCTGTAAAGGACGTTCCTCAAGAGGACTCATAAGTCCTGAGTAATTCTCCAAATTGAGTGTAACAGACTTACTGACCATATGGGCTTGGGACTTCAAACCCCCGCTCTCTCATTTACTAGCTACAAGCCTTGCAAAAATACTGTATTCCTCTGCAAAGTGGACAATTGTTTGGTTGTTCTGCATTTGAACCTGTTCCCACGGAACTTTGTTTATTCCCCTGGGAGGAAGGTCTCTGTAGTGAGAATTTTGGTTTCTTAAAAACAAAACAAAACAAAAAAAAAACAGTTATGTTATGTGTTTTAATCCCAGGTGTGGGACGTAGGGCTGCCTCAGCCTGTCCACAGCTGCTATGATTTGTCTCGTGCTCTAGGAGGGGCGTGATTTTTGCCAGCTGCAGATAGTTTATGTTTGGTATTCTGGGGACTCTTGAGTGGGTCTAATGTGAGAGCCTGGAGGGGGCCTGTGGGGGTGGGGTGGGGCTGCTCCCCCTGCTGCTGCTTCCCCTCCCCCTGCTTCTCCCCTGCTGCCTCTCTCCCTGCTGCTGCTCTCCGAATGCTGTTGCTGCTCCCCCTGCTGCTGGTTCCTGTTACTGCAGCTTCTCAGGTGGTTGTGAGCAAAGTGATGAGATGAAACTGGTTACCCTGACAGTGAAGATCAAACTTGCCCCAAGGAGCTGAAAGCACCTAATCAGGAGGAAGGCGTCTGAAAGGTCTACGCCCCCTGCTCCTCCAGCCCTCTTTCTCATCTGCCTAGTGTTGGGGCATGGAGAAGGGTGTTAGATATAAGAACCCAAAGAAGGAGTCAAAAGTACTGTTACAGGCCTCTCCCGGCCAAGGTATGCTGTGGGCAAGATGTCCACCCTCCATACCTCACAGTATAGCTTAGTGCAACTCAAGGCCACTATGTGGACAGCCTCACATGGTCTCCTCACTCCAGACTCTTGCTTGCTCCCATTGAGCCTGACTCTGAAATCAAAGCCCATCAACTTGGAGCATAAAATCCACATTTAGATGTGACAGTTCCTGCTACATTTCCTTAACCACTCAGCACAGGCCGCTTCTTCTTTCCTAACCTGCCTCACTCCCACACAGTACCATAGCATCTCCCCCCACCTCTGTGTCCCACCCATACAGTACCATAGCATCTCCCCCCACCTCCGTGTCCCACCCCCACAGTACCATAGCATCTCCCCCCACCTCCGTGTCCCACCCATACAGTACCATAGCATCTCCCCCCACCTCC
>NC_034597.1:52273241-52284701 GCF_900095145.1 Mus pahari | reverse complement strand
CCTCCGTGTCCCACCCCCACAGTACCATAGCATCTCCCTCCACCTCCATGTCCCACCCCCACAGTACCATAGCATCTCCCCCTACCTCCGTGTCCCACCCCCCACAGTACCATAGCATCTCCCCCCACCTCCATGAGTAACACACCTCTCCCTGTCACCCACTGCAGCTAAGATGAGTTGGAAAGCAACTTACTTTCTTATATAGGAATAATCCCACCAACATCCAGCTCATGGTCTTTCTACCCTACAGTTCTGCCTCAGATGTCAGACATAGATGGAATGAATTGTAAACACCTGGGGGTGGGGGTGTCCTTTGTCTCTGGATCCCTTTCCCCTAACTGGGCTGTCTTATCTAGCCTCAATAGGAGAAGATGCACCTACTTTTACAAGAGGATTTACCTTTTCTGAAGAGAGAGGAGGGAGGTTTGGGGAGGTGGGAGGTGAGAAGGAGGGACGGGGAGGATTCGAGGGAGGTGAAGGCGAGGGAGAGAGATGTAAAGTAAATAAAAACAAACAAACAAAATAAACCCAAACCAAACAGAACCGCCATGGTGACCATGTGTTTTGCACAGTTGTAACAGTGAAACTGTTCACTGCACTTTTCCAGCAAACTGACTGGATTTCTTAAACTGTGATCTAAAAGTTGTAAACATTTAAGCTGCAAACGGTAGACATTTCCACTTTATTACAAGAGAAACATTTCAAATGCCACTAGACGCTTTGGAAAGAGCATTTCTAGAGGACTTTTTTTTTTTTTTTTTTTTTTTTTTTTTTCCTTTTTGGACTTTTTTTTTTTTTTTTTTTTTTTTTTTTTTCCGTTTGAAATCATATACCTCTCTAGTGTACCCCTTCCGGGACCATCAGTTTCTGAGGCCCATTCCTGGAGCAGCTTCCGACTTCAGGCTAGTCACAGGAAACTGCTAACAGCACAGGCTGGCTGTCCTGTGGTGCCCCCGAATGTGTGTCAGAAATAAATAAACAACACAGCCAGACACCAATCACAGCTCACAGCATCCCTTCCTGCCTTGAGAAAATTACAATAATGTAGCTTCTTCCAACTACTGGATGAGCAATCAAGCCTTTACCGCTGTCACTTGTCACGCCCAAGGGCGTCTTCTGGTGGCTGCTCAGAAGGAGCACTGAAGAAGGACGGTAAACCGATCTAAGCTGATGCAGGATGTTCTGGAGAGAGCAGTTTGGGAAAGACCGCAAAAGAAAACCCTTCTGCACCCGGGTCCCTTAAAACCCAGATAACCCAGACAATGTGCAACCGGACATTGAATCGAGATGGGACCTCCTGATGGCTTCAGGTTCTCCTCGCTGCAAGCTCCCAAGTTGAGTCACCGCCGCAGCAGAGACTTAAGCTAAGTCTTGGGCAGTAGGAGGCCTGATGTCCCCAGAACAGGAGCTGAGGAGCCAGGCTGAATAACCTAGAGAGGAGAGTCAGAGCACGGAAGCAGAAACTCGAGAGGGGCGTGGCGGGAGTAGAGCCGGTGTAGGGTGATGCTGGGGTCCCTGGCCCCCGTAGCAAAGGATGCAGAGTTGTTGGAGGGGAGCGGGGTGATAGACGTGGAGGAGGCACTTGGACTCCTACGGTAGGCACGGTAGGCGGAGCTCTGAGAACATCTGCAAGGGCCACACGCAGCATCCACGTGGAGGGGTCGTCGCGGGCGGGGCGCGGGCCGGCCGTGAGCACTGTAGGGACTTAGAGGAGGTCAGAAAAAGAGTGATGGGTTCCACTACCGACTCGTGATTCCCAGGGCGAGCAGTGATCCCCTTCTCTCCCGCCCTGGGGAAGCTGTGACCAGAATCCCCGGGATGTGTGCGCCCGCGTCAGGGACCGACCACTCACCTGGAGCAGAGTTGTTAACTCCGATGTTGAACAAGGAGGAGACAGCCAAAGTCCAGGTTGTTCCGGAGCAAGAAAGAGTCTGTGTCTGGAACGCAGGGGAATCCGGGGCTGTTTGCACCCCAGACCCCCAAAGCACAACAGCGTAAAGCGGACGGCTCAGCACACACCGCTCTCTTCTCTAACCTCCTAATCAAGGTCGCCAAGGTAAGGCTCCGGGTCCAGTTGTAGCCTTCCCCAAGACCTCTCGCCTACTTCTGACTCCGCCCCAACGCCTCCTTCTCTCTGGGCTGCACAGCCCGCTCCTCAACGGAGAACTGGGAGGGTTGCAGTGAAGTTTAGACGTGGTTGCTTTGCCTAACAGGTTGCTTTGCCTAACAGACGGCTGTCTGATGTATACACGGAGACAAGACTTAACTCCGTGTGTGTGTTGTATAGTGTGAGAGGATGAGAGGGAATCTGTTCTGTGTGTGAATTTGCAGAGGAGCCCGCAGGTAACTTTGGGTAAGCAGACAGTTTGCACTAAGCGCAAAGGTCCCGGAGGTTTGCTTTAGAGTCTTGGAAAAAAACTAGTGTCCCCCAAACGCTGGTGTCTAGTGTTATATCTCAGGCTCAATAAGTCTTCCAGCCAAGTTCAGTTTCCTCGGAAGATTGGTGCTTGTGTATTTGCACGCTGCACTAGGAATGCATGCTGCTTCTTAAGTCCGATTGAATCGAGATCCCCATAACCATAACAACTAACGTTAGTGTGATCTCCGTTTATCGGAGAAACAACCACTCCTCAAGTGATATTGTAAGGTAGATTCCATAGTGAGGACCCAGTGTCCTGTCTTGATATTTCGGAAAGGAGACAAACCCGAAAAGCGGCAGCACTGTATTTCTGGCAGGCTGTGTGGGTGATTCTTCCTGGACAAGGTGTAATGAAACCGTCAACAATACGGCACATGGCACATTGTTAGTCAAAACAAAACAACAACAACAACAACAACAACAACAACAACAACCTCCAGAGATGGGAGAGTTACCAAAATGCTCAGCCTGGCCTGGGAGCTTCCTTTTTAAACAATGTACCTTTCTCTAAATGTTGCGGCTGCCGGAGAGACACGCCCCCCCCCCCCCGTGGGAACGCCTGTCAACTTTGAAAATCACATAGTTGACATTGCATATTTTGAACTCCCTGAGCCTCGAATTCTCTTTGCTTTAAATGATTGTGTTGCAGAAGAAGACATTAGACATTAGTGGATGCTACACACAAATCCTAATTCATGTGGCACTTACATGAAGCTTACACATGCATACATACACACACACACACACACACACACACACACACACATACACAGAGGGTTCTGAATTATCTTTGTCATCAATGAGATAAACTGTAGCCCCAGGGGATTGGGGGAGACATTCATGATGATCCACTGAGTTAAATATCAGAAACCCACAGCCAACTGTACTGGAAAAAAGCAAACTCAGGTGTTTACCAAAAACTTTGCTTTTTAATAAAACTATCAAAATACCACTCAGAGAATGAGGGGGTGGTAAATTAATTTTTTAAAAAGGAAAATTTAGATAATTATGGCTAGAAGAATACTTAAAACCTCTCAGATCACACAGGTAGGCTCACTACACACAGGAACACTTTACATTTGAATCAGCAGTGTTTTGTTGTCTTGGGAATTCTTTAGTTTACGAGACATCATTTTGTCCTCAACCACGCCAGGCTTTCCCAGAGGGGTTGAAGTCCTGTACTGTGGGGTAAGT
Source organism: Mus pahari (assembly GCF_900095145.1). NCBI lineage: Eukaryota > Metazoa > Chordata > Mammalia > Rodentia > Muridae > Mus > Mus pahari. Next base: position 52,281,088 of record NC_034597.1, on the reverse strand, counting down.
GTGGCGGATACAGTTCCACTGAAACAAAAACGGTAAACATAATTCTGTTGCTTTTTCTGGAATTGTGTTGTAGAATGTGAACTGACTAGATATGGTAACTTTGGCATAGCCATGTTAACAGCCTGCAATCAGAGATGGGTGCAAACGCTGTATCCTAAAATGCCCATTTTCTTAGCTCCTCCTGTAGCTGAATTTATGGGGTGTGAACCCAATAGGACATGTGTTAGTGGTGGTACGTTTGCTCTTCCAGTATCCCTGGTTTGAGGTACTTTCAAGCGTCACTTTCCTGGATGTGACATTTATTTAGGAAAAGAAGTCACTACATTCCAACTTGTGCTTTGTAATGTCCTTCTGTTGTGCATGAGGGAAATGTCCTGCTGAAGTAGGAGACAGAGGGAAAGTGAAGAATATCAACTCAATGCTTCTTAGCTGCTGAGGCCATTGGGTCCCCTTTCAGATCNGTGCCTCTCACAGATTTGCTAGATCCCTGAAAAGAAAAAGCCACTGCACCTGGCTGACCCCCCCTTTCTAAGATTAATAATTCACTTACTGTAATCGGTGACCTGAGAAGAGAGAAAATAGCAAATATAAGTGTGCAGAAACTGTGCCTGTCCACATGCTGAGGTTTAAACTGGGGTGTCTCAGCCCTGAGCATCCCCTCTGGGAGTCTACACAAATTAAACACCAGCCTAATTGAAAACAGCTGAAAGGACTGCTGAGCCCTCCCCCTCCTGCCAGACTCTCCTGCCCAGGTTGGGCACACTTCAGTTCTTTCCTCAGGGCATCTGTTAAACTCCTGACCCAGTTTATTTTAAAATATTTACCATCACCGTCACCACCACCACCATCACCATAAGTATGGTATAGTATGATATGTAGTGACATACATATAGGGAAGGGGAGCGTGTATGCGCTGGTGCATGTGTGGAAGTTAGAGGACAGCCTTCAGGAGTCAGCTCTGTTCTTCACCTTTGCTTGGGTTCCGGGAATCAACTGCAGATAGTCAGAGAGCAAGCACTTTATCTACAGCGCCATCTCATTGGCCCTTTGACTGTTCCTTTACAAGCTTCCCTTGGTCCGAATGATCCAGTGTAAATATCCAATCAATTAATTTCCAGATGACCTCTCATGTACGTGCAGGGAAGAAGATGCTGTGTAGCTCACATTGCCCCAGCTTCTCCCTGAAGATAGGTAATGTGGCTGTTGCATTTCACTCCCCTGTCGCTGCACCCTGGGCTTTGGACTCACGCATAACACATGGGAGACTGTACCAGAGCTCATGTTCAGTCTCAGAGCTGGTACCAAACCATCCTCCTGTTATGTTACAGTGTCCCAGACAAATGACATTCTTCCTGTGTAAATGTGTGCTAGTAATCCATCTGAATCAGGAGAAAAGAAGGCCTCACATCCAGGGGCACAAGGTGGGAGAAATAAGAGGAGGAAGCATTTGCAGACAACGTGGTGACCTGTGTTTGATCCCCTGATCCACATTTGTCATGGTAAATATTATTTGGGGTTTTCTATTTCACATAGAACATGTAGTTCATAAATAAAAGACAAAAATCTTTACATTTACAATAAACTTTAAAGCATTAGAGCTGGGCAGATATCAGCCCTCTATGCTATTTTGTCTATATCCCTATCAATAACCTTAAGATATCACTTGCCATGTTCTGCCTGGGCAGCTCCTACTCCACCAGGCCATCCCTCACGGTCATGCATTCACCATCCATGTACCCTAAGGTGACTTCTTCCTTCTTCTTTCTCTCTTCTCCTTCATGGTCCCTGCCTGAGATCCCAAGCTCAGGAACCTTTGCTCTGCCCACTCTCTTCTGCCCATCCCAGGCTGTAGGCATCTCTATTAACCAATCAAGGATAACTTGGGGAGTAAGGTTTATACAACAAAAGCTGGTAGATGTGAGGATCTCCTGGTCTTGAAGCAAACAGATCTTGGGGTACAGAATTTAGCATTTGAGCACAAGCAGTCCCAGACCAGCCTGACACACACTCACAGATGGAAGGAAAGAACTTACTCCTGCAAGTTGTCCTTTAAGGTCCACACCCCTGAGGGTTAGAGTCTATCTCATAGGTGACAAAGGTGATTCAGAACCCTTCCTGCATGTGTAAGCCTCACGTAACTGGCACACAGGGGTTAGGATTTGTGTGTAGCATCCACTAACCATTGAGTCTAATGTCTTCTTCTGTAACACAGTCATTTAAGGTAAAAAGAATGCAGGGCTCAGGGAGTTCAAAATACTAAACAACAAACTGTCTGGTGGTATTGCAGGCAGGGGTTTGTCGCATCCCTGCAGGTAAGTCTTCATGACTCAGTTTCCAGCTCCCTCTGACCACCTCTGCCTGCCCCCTCTCCACAGTACAATCTGCATGAGAGGATATTGAGACCCCAAAGCACCTATTTATGAATTCGTTCAAGATGAGAACTACATTTTCTCTAGACAAGTGACTAGTTTACAGGAGACAGAAAGTAGAGAGAATGCTGCAGATCGAATATCCCTTCTCCCGGGGACTGGGACCAGAATAGTTTCAGGGTCTATTCAGGGGGTATGATTGGAATATTTGCATATACACGGAGAGGTCTTGAGGACCAGAGCCAAGTCTAGATGTGAAATTCATTAGACGCAGTCTACAGGTAACTTCATGCAATGTTTCAACTTACTTTGTCCCTGAAAGAAAGTTTGTGTGCTGTGATGCTCAGCTTTGCATCACTGTAACAAGATCCTTGAGGTAACTTATAGTGAGGAAAGGTTTATTTAGGACCAGAGTTTCAGACCTTGCTCTGGCAGGGAGCTGCTCAGTTTGTGGTAGCTGGGAAACAAAAAGGGTGGTGGTGGTGGTGGCTGGGGTTCTAATTTTGCTTTCAAGGGTATGTCCACAAATGACACAACTTCCCTCTCACGAGCTTCATCACCTAAACATACTACCATCTCCCCCTAGCATCAAATGAAGAACCAAGCTTTTAACCTGTGGGTCTCAGGAGACACTCAAGATGCAGACTATAACAGGCACAATGTCCACAGATCACCAGACTTATGGCTATACATTGACACTAAAGAGTTTCTGATTTTGGAGCATTCCAGGTTTCAGACATTTGCATTACAAATGTCCAACTTGCACCAACCCAACGAACGATGGAAAGCTTAAGCCGGTCTCTTTGAGAGTATTTTGATGCGTACACTTTTAAAAATAGCAATCAACATATTTTAGTATAATATGGAAACATTTCAGCAAGAACATTTTAAGCCAGTTTTGACAAGTGAAAGGGCGTAAACAAAGGGATATCACATCATTGTCTGCAAGCTAGATCTTGAGAAAAATATCAAGATGGAGAACAGAACCAAACCAAGACTTTTGATGAATGTTGAATTTTTAAAGCAAAAAAGACCTTTCTTTTTAAAAACATACCTTTCAATAATAGGCAGGTTTGACTTTTAATTATGGAATAAACAGAAAAATACTCAGAATGGTATTCCTCCTGGTGTATATTTTGGATCCCAATAACTGACTGCTTTCTAGAAGTTTACTGACAAGCCTAAAATATCTTCTTAGAAACCAGCTACAGTCTGGTATGTTCCGGGGATGTTTTGAAGCAGTTTGACCTTAACATAGCCGAGTAGCAACACTCGTATTCTGATGTCCCACAGAACACAAACATTATTCATGGTACCACTTATGTCCTTAATGCCAAGAATATATCAGAACACATCACACTTGAATTTGGCCCAGAGAATAAGAACTCTTTCCTGGCAAACGCAGCTGATCTGAAGCCAAAGAAAGAAAACTTATGAAGTCCTGGGGAGAGGAGACAGACACACAGGAACTTGTCCCCCATCTCCCCAAAAGAAAAATTGAACCTGTATTACTTTAAACCACCAGTGACAGTGTGCTTGCCCAGCCCAGCCTGGATGTGGTTTTTAAAAATAATCACCTCAGTGAAAGTTGGCCTCAAAGGTGTCACCTTGGGAACGAAGAACAAACACTACTTTCTGTTGGTTGAAACCAAGGCTGAAATTGACAAAGCCTTCAGCCACACTTCTGGGCATAAAGGGGAGCTGAAGAGAACAGTGTCCCCCAGAGAGCAATCTGTTACCCAGTGTCGAAGGCAGGAGATACAAAGGACCCAGCACCCTGAAGGTCTGGTGCACAAGGGTGTGTCTAATGGTCACCACCATTTCACTCCAACTCTATGCTATACTTAGGCTCTTCTGGAGGTGAGATTTTTGTGTCTGCACTGAGGCCAATGCTTATGTTCCCCAAGTACATGCTGAAACCCCACTCCTTCCACCGTGTGGTACTGCTAGATGGTTGGACCTTTATCTGGTACGGAGGCCATGAGGATAGACCCCTCTGAATAAGAGTGCTCTGATTAAAGGGACCAGAGGAAGCCCCTTTGACCTTTAGTTCTGTCTCAAGAAGCAATGAGAACCTACCTTTCTAACCCAGAACCCGATCACGTTGACATCTTGTTCTTAGCTACCAGGACCATGAGAAGGAATGTTTGGTTGTTTATAGATCACTCAGCCTCAGGCATCTAAAACTGTGTGAAAAACCATTACGCCTACAGGAGGAAGGGTACAGAAAACCCCAGAGAATGGCTATTAAGTAGCTTAGGCAAACACCCAGGGGCCCCATTCACAGGAGATGAAACATGGGAGGCAGGCTCGCAGCAAGGACCCACAGTGTGAAATTATTTACACATTGACTTCAAGAAACCATTCAAAAGCAACAGGAGAAACAAATTCAAAGAAGCAAAGCTGACCAAATACTAGAGTTTGAGTGGGTATGTGGCCAAGGAGCCAAAGGACCTGCTGCAGGTTCCAAAGATGGCAGCGATGCCCTTCACAGGGAAAGGGCATGTCCTGCTCAGTGTGGAGTCTGAATGGCTATTTATGACACAGAACTGAGAGCGAGAGTCAAGCCACGGCAGCAGCATGCTGAGGAGGTGTCAAATGAGGAGCCATACCGAGAATCCATCTGTCTCTAGGGCACACAGGCTGCAACAGAGAGACACCCGTCAAAGAAGAAGGGGAATGGTCAATAGAGAAGTAAAAGTCAGCACATGCAAAGAGTCAGGTCATGAAGAAGATTCCAGCCAGACCATAATATATTCCTCCCTGGTACAAGGCTAAAAATAGCTGATGGCAGGGAGCCACCCTGGAGGAAAGGGAGTTGTAGGAAATATGAACAACGTTTCCTGACAGAAGTGAACCTTTTACTTTGTAACTGCGGGGCATCTCTTGGATGAACCTGTTCTTTCACATGGGCAGCAGTGTTTCACAGCAGTGGCTGACGACCCTGGCTGGCCCTTAGAGCAGCTAAAGAATGGGACTTCATCAGTAGGAAACAGCAGAATGCCTGGTAGGATTACAGGCAGGTGCTTTTGATGCACCTCTAAGGGTGGGTCTGGCATTCTTCCCGACTCAGCGTCCAGCTCCCTCTGCCCCTGATGGCCTGCCCCATCTCTATGTTACGATCTGTATTAGTGGGAGAGCCTTCTTGCCCCTGAACTGTTGCCTTCTGCTTAAACTACACCTTGCTCGTCCAACTCTTTCCTCAAAACTATGCATTTTAGAGTACATTTGGGTCCATAGCAGAACTGACCAGAGGCACAGAGCGATCCTATACACAGCATTCTTTAAACATGCACAGCATCCCTCATTGTCCACATCTCTGAGTGTCACATGTGTCTCAGTCTATGAGACTGCATTGACAAATTACAGTCTGCAGTGCTCACTGGAGTCTCTTCCCTTCTGCTATACGTGCTGTGGATTCTGAAAAACACCAAGTAATGCATGTAACTTCAATAGTTTCATGGCCCCCACAGTCTCCTGGGCTCTCTGTCCCAGCCCCGCTCCCCCAACAATAAAGTTTTGTTAATCAGAGTGGTAGGACTGGAATTTCCCATCACAAAGCCTCTTCTGATCATTTTTTTTTTTTTTTAGACAGGGTTTCTCTGTGTAGCCCTGGCTGTCCTGGAATTCACTCTGTAGACCAGGCTGACCTCAAACTCAGAAATTTGCCTGCCTCTGCCTCCCAAGTGCTGGGATTAAAGTGCGCCACCACTGCCCAGCTCTGATCATCTTTCACTTGGTAAAGTGAGCTAATGTCTTCCACCCTTGTCACTTCTGTGATGGATACTCTTCATTGTCAATTTGACTGGATCTGAAATGTACGAAGACCCAGTAGTGAGGATTCTTGTCCAGTGTGTCTGTAAGGATGTTTCCAGGCAGTAGGGACGTGGGGAAGGAGGCCTGCCATGAATATGAGATTTGATATCCCATGGCTGTGGTCCCAGCCTGAATAAAAAGAAAAATGAAAAATTCAGCAAAGCACCAGAATCCCCATTTTCTGATCTGTCCAGAGGTGGGCAAGCTCCCTCCACCACAACCTCTCCCCACCCGCCAGCATACCTTCCTGCATAGAACGGACTGTATCCCCTCAAACTGCAAGCCACAATACATTTTATTCTCCTAGATGCTTTCTGCCAGGCATTTTTGTCATAAGAAATGTAAGTAATATAGTTTCATAGCTCCTGTCCTTTTAGTGCCAAGTAACATTCCATTGTCTGTACATATCACAGTTTGTATATCCACCCTTAGAAGGAACAGCAATTGATTCCAAGTTTTGGTGATCAGGAATCGATATCCATGTGTAAGTTTTAATGTAGATATAAGTTTTCAACTATCAAGGAAAATACCAAGGATCACAGTTATTAGGCTGTATCATATGAGACAATGTTGAATTTATAGGAATCTGGTAAACTGTCTTCCAAGATGGCTGTACTATTCTGTGTTTCCACTACAGGAATGGCTGTTGCTATTGCTGTGCACCCTGGCCAGCATCTGGTGCTGTCCATGTTCTCACCTTGTTCTTCCTAACATATTGCTGACACGATTGCTCTAATTTGCACTGAGATGTGATGTAGTATATCCTTTTGTGTGTTTATTCATTTTCTGTTTGTCTTATTTTTAGAGATGCCTGTTACAGTCTTTGACCCAGTTTCCAATGGGTGCCTGTTTCTTCTTGTTGGGTATTTAGAGTGGCGGCACGTGTGCTTTGTGTGCATTCTTACAGTCATCTACAGATATTTTTCTCCAAGTTCACTCACTTATTTTTTTCTTCCTTTCAACCACCTTTTGTGGAGGCAAAAATCTTAGATTTAATAATGTCCTGCTATTGTAGAGACTCTTCATCATGATGAGACTTCGATATTATGACCAAAAAATCTCACCATCATATCCAAGATTGTCTAGATTTTCTCCAGTGTTATCTTTTAGGATTTTTATAGCATTGCATCTTAAATTATATTTATGGTCTATTTTGAGATAATTTTGTGAAGAATCTAAAGTCTGTGACTAAATTCTTTTTTTTTTTTTCCCCATGCAGATGTTCAGTTGTCCCAGTGTCATTTGCTGGGAAGACAAACTTAGCTCTATTGTGTTGTCCCCAGTCCTTTGTAAAAGTTCCACTAACTAGGCATATGTGGGTCTGTTTCTGGTCTTTCTATTCTCTCGCCCACCCCTCTCTCTGTCATTTTTGGAGATTTCTATTGAGATGTACCCAAAGTCAAAAATCCTTTCCTTGGCCATGTCCTTCCTGTCTACAAGTCTCTCACATCATTCTTTGTATCTGTTACAGTTCTTTTGCCTCTAGTATTTCCTTTGTTATCACAATTTCTTTGGGTTTTCATCTCTGCTCACATTGCCTCCCTGGCATGCTGCCTGTCTTGCTTGTTACATCCCATAGTATGTCATATTAGTCTGTCCAGAGAAACAGAACTGAAATAATGATGGTGTGTGTGTGTGTCTGTGTGTGTGTGTGTGTGTGTG
>NC_034597.1:52271920-52273206 GCF_900095145.1 Mus pahari | reverse complement strand
CACACACACACACACACACACACACACACACATCTACTCCAACAATGGCAGATTGCTAACAGAATATCCAAGAACCCAATAGTTGGTCCACGAGGCTGGATGTCTCAAACTTGTAGCAATCCTCCTGATACAGTGGTCTCTGGCCATTATCTGTTCTTACCTCTTGAGGGTGTTTTCTTTCACAACAGTCTCTGTGACTGTCAACTTCAATTGTCAACTTGACACAATCTAGAATCTCTTGGGAAAAGGGTTTTACTGAAGAGTTGTCCACAAGGGTTGGCCTGTGAACATGTTTGTGAGTATGAATTAAAATGGGAAGACCCAGCCCACTCTGGGAGGTACCATCCCCCAGGCTAGGTTTCTTGAATCTTATAAGAGTAGAGAAAATTAGGTGAGCCCAAGTAAGTATATGTATTTATTTCTCCCTGTCCTTGATTGTTATACTGTGACTGGCTGCTTCAAGTTCCTGTTTCTTTGACTGCTCCAAAATAATGGATAGTAAACTGAAACTGAGTTAAAATAAACTCTTGCTCACCTAAATTGATTTTTGTCAGGATATCTTATTAAAGCAACAGCGATGAAATGGGAATAATCCCTTTGGTCATTGTCCACTCTCACCCTGGAGACTGCCTCAAGATCTGACTCCACTTATGGAGTCTTCCTCACTACACTCTATGCTTCATATAATCTCATTTAACACAGATCACATGGACCAGTGAGCTAAGAAAAAATCAGCACAAGATCCAGGTAACTCTGAGGGATTCATGTGTCTTAAAGGTGGTACTGCATCTTCAAGTCTCTTGGAGGGCTTTAAACATATAAATGGTCTGGGAGGAATTGCTGGTTCAGTGAGAAACCCTGTCAGCTTTCAGGACCTGGAAGAACAGAGCCGATAGGTGAGGTAGACTGAAGTCTCATGCAATAACCAAATTCATTCAGAGCATCAGACAATTTATACTCTGAGGGTTAAGAAGAATCACATGAGTATAATGTACTTATAAGGACAAGCTGCACACAGCAAAAAATACTTTCCCATAGAGCCATCAACATTTAATTGAATAACACCAGTAAGCAATAATGAGTAGTCTGAAGTAAATTCATCCATCCCCTACATCATGACAACACATTCCAAGACCAATTCTGTGTTTTGAAGAAACTGAGGTCACAAGATTCTTGTTTTCTTGAAGTTTTCTCACAAGTACTCAGAATTCTCACATGACTCTATTCCTGAACCATGTGCTCCCACAAAATCTGTGTGAGTGTGTGTGTGTGTGTGTGTGTGTGTG
>NC_034597.1:52255857-52271775 GCF_900095145.1 Mus pahari | reverse complement strand
ACATGTGCATATATGTGCATGAAAATCCATTGGTTGGCACACATGTATACACACATAGACACACAGGTATATGTACATAACACACACACACACACACACACACACACACACAAACATGCAAACATACATTGCATGCTGTGATATTTTCAACCTATGATAGGTGGTGCATCCACAACGGGCAGCATCTCCACAGTCTATTGCAAAATCAGGCTATAGGGTCAGGGCAGACCTGTAGACCTGAGTTCAGTTATTGAGGAGAAAGGGCAGAACTGGACCAATATTTGGTGGGTGAACAGCAGGTTAGACGGGCAAACAAACAGAAGACAATTCAAGTCGGCCCCATCAGAAGTGGGAACTAAACCAAGATGACCCTGAACAGTTGGGTGTGCGAGTTGGTCATTAATGCACACACCTAGTGACGCAACAACAGGTCAGTGGGACCATCACAGCGATGATGCTAGGTGTTGTGGGCTCTGGCATCTCCAACACTTTGTGGTCTCCAAGGCAATCCAGGCTTTACCTCCACAGTGGCCTCTCCAGACCTCCATGCAGAGACGCCCCTGACATATGCCTGGTCTTAGAGGCTTTCCTTAGTTGTGGAGGGAGATTCTATAACCCTTTCTTCTATCCTCGACTTTAAAGACAGAACCATGTAGCCAAAGTTGCCAAGTTCTGCTGCTTGCTGGGCCTGGAACATGCCCCCCTTGTTCAATTACATCTTCATCGGGTTTCTGTTTTCAATAGTTTACTTCACAGCCTAAGCTTAGCCGCTCTGAACTTCACTCTGCAGTCTGCCCTAGAACTTAGAGATCCATCCTGCCTTCTGACTTCTGGGATTAAAGGTGTGCACCATCATGCCTAGCCCTAAGCTTTTCTTTAACTCCCTTTCACTTTTGTCTTAGATAAGATTTCTATTTCTGTGACCATGACCAGGGCAACTCTTATAAAGGAAAACATTTAACTGGGGCTGGCTTGTAGTTTCAGAAGTTTAGTCCGTTACCATCATGGTGGGAAGCATAGCAACATCCAGGCAGACACGGTCCTGGAGAAAGAGCTGAGTTCTACATCTTGATCCATAGGCAGCAGGAAAGAGATTGAGCTTCTGTGATCTCAAAGCCCGCCCCCAGTGACATACCTCCTCCAACAAGGCCACACCTATTCCAACAAGGCCACACCTCCTAATAGTTCTTCTCCCAGTGGATCTCTGGGGCCATTTTATTCAAACCACCAAAGATGTCTTCCTCCTTATGGAGTCAGGACGAGAGAACTAGACCCTTTCCTCAGCCTGTTGTGCTAAATCCTCAGGCCTGTTTTTCCTGATAAGATTTTATTATGGCACATGCTCCTATAGTCTCAATTCACCATGGTAAATTGATATATGGTGTTGCAGTAAATCTCCTCTCATATATGCCCTGGCAATAAAAACAAGACTCAATTCATATGAATACATGCTGTGCACCTAGATTGGGCAGATCTACTGCTACACTACCATCTTCCACAGCTTATGAGACCCCTTAGAACTTGCGGTTTCTCCAGGCCATGTGCTTCTGCTCTGCTTTTCTTCTTCTTTCTCCTCCTCTGAATCCTCTCCCTCTTCCATTTTCTCCTTCTCTCCCCCAACCTTCTACTCCACCTTCCCTTTTATCTGCCCAATCACCAGCTCTCCATTATTTTACAAGTTAAGGTGGAAAGCAGGCTTACTGGAAATCACCTGAGTGCTGACTCGTTCCTCGTTCACAACCACTCATAGGAGAATGGAATTAACATCAAATATGATTAGCCCCAGAGCTATCCACAACAATGTGGCACTCTCTCTACTTCTGGAAACCAGCGTTTGATCAGTCTGGGCTGCATGGGTGTGCTAGGAGGATGGTGCTGTTTATGTGTCCATCCAGATGTGGGGTCACCCTCTATTCTCAAAACCCAAAGCTGCTCTTGAGGCTGGAGTCTCTCAGGACAAGTCACAGTCTTAAAACAAACAAACAAACCATCATTGTACGCAATATGCTCTCAACACCCACCCCAGCCTCATTTGTTCAATTTGTAAGATAGACAGACAGATGTTACTTTCCTAAAGGTTAAAAGATAGTACCTTATACAGTAAGCAGTTCAAATTGGGACTGCAGTGCCCTAGGCACTTATCGAGACGGCATGGGGCTCTGTATGTACTTGAACATATTAAAACCCTATCAGGAAAACAGACCCAAGAACTTATTGAACACAGTAGAGTGAGAGTAGAACATCTTTCCCTGGATCCCACAAGCAGAGACCCTGTAACACTGTGATGGTGATGGCCCCAGTGACCTGTCACCTGACCACCTGGTATGGGCATCAAGAGACCAACAGGCAGAGAACTTTCTACTGCTCCAGGGACTTCCGAGAAACTGAGTGCCTATTGTTAAGCTGTTGACACAGCCTACTTGAATTGCCATTTGTGTGTCAGTCCATCTGTTCATTTGGATCTAGACTTGTCCTTTGCCTCTTCACACACACACACACACACACACACACACACACACACACACACACACACACACACACACACACAGCTTCTGTTTGCTATAATCGACTCCTGAGTCTGGGCTCAACTCTTCCCCAGTTGCATCAGTGTCCAACAGACCTCCAGGATAGCTAGTTATCTGACTGCTGTAACGCCTACTTCCTCATCTCCATCATCTCCCTGGTTCTCCCTGGTTCTGCCTCTCAGTCTTTTTTGAAGCTCCTTACACTCTGTGGTGGCCTTTCTAACACTTTGTAGTGGTTCTGTCTTGTAGGGGGTGGGGAAGTGAGGCTATTATTTTCTTTTTTACTGTGTGATACATCAAGAGTGGTCTGAGAAATAACATTAGTAGTCAAGATTGGACAAAAGAAGCTCTTGCACTACTCTGGCTCAGTTGGTTGTCAAGGAAATTGAGATTCTTTGGCATATTGAAGCCAAGGAAACTGCCTTATCTTCAGAATTTATTGGATAACAACAAATTGTGACCTTGTGGAAGGACACAGACATGTTTGCCTGTTTCTGACACAGCACATTCATGACATAAGCCCGTTTTCATTGATCAGTTTGTACCTTGACTTCTCTTAGATGTATTGAGTGTTGGAATCTAAGTCTTCCCTGTGACATCACCTCCCAAACCTCTGATTTTCACTAGGGTTATCCACACTGAGAAGACTTGAAAGAGGGGGACCCAGACAGAGACTGTAGACCTCTAGGCACCGCAGTGCAGGAATGGGGAAAATGAGATGACTCCAGGCTAGACCATGGAAGTATGATGTCCATCAAACACTTGGGTGTATTGACTACTAAATAGATGTGGGAACCCAGCAGGCTCTCTAGTCCTTTCTAACCGTGCTCCATTAGCCATGGGACCTTGAACGTGTTACTTGGCCTTAGACTAGAGTTACTTTAAGATCATTTCCATGTTTAAAATGCTTTTGATTCCATTAAAAACAATATCATATGTGAGTTTCGGACTTAAGCTAGACCTACCTTCAAAGCACTGAAAATCTTGTCACAATCACTTCAATTAACCCATAAAAGCAGAGATGTGCTTGAGTCAGTCTCATGTGGAGTACTGGATTTGACACTGATGGTATGAGATTATGTGAGTGAGAAACCGATAATGCTTGACTGGCATGAAAAAATGTGCCAATAACAAGAGTGTGCTTACAAATTCAACTTACCCACCAGTGAAAAGAGCAATGTCAAAACCTTTAAGAGTGCCACACTGCAATCAGAATATTGAATTAGGACTTTCAAGCTTGTGTTTTTCCATCAGTCTGGAAGGTCAAGGCGGCATCACTGACAGAGAAGTTAAGTATTTTCAAATAAGAGCTGATTGTTATACTTTGATTCTCAGTTTGAATTGTCACAGTGGACAAAATTGTGCATAGAGGATCCATGAAAGAGTTCTAAGTGCCCTATAAATATAAGATTAGTTGAAACTGTCCTGGTTTAATTTAAGACCTGCAGCTGTTCCTGTAAGAGAGGAGTCAAGTTTCAAACAGTTACAAAGTCGAAGTACAAATAAACAGAAAGGAGTGAGTCTCCCAAGGAGAAAGTTAAAATTAACCATGTGCATCCTTTGATGCTAAGGTTTGATGCTAAGCCATCAATCTCTAGTTATGAAATTCAGTCCATTTTAATTCATGCTGCCAGGTAGCATGAAAATAACTCAAAATAAAAGATTAATATGATTCAAAAAGTTGACACATTATGCCTGATAAGAATTAAATGATCTAATTGTTTTGTTTTTTAAAGATTTATTTATTTATTATATGTAAGTACACTGTAGCTATCTTCAGACACTCCAGAAGAGGGAGTCAGATCTCATTAAGGATGGTTGTGAGCCACCATGTGGTTGCTGGGATTTGAACTCTGCACCTTTGGAAGAGCAGACAGGTGCTCTTACCCGCTGAGCCATCTCACCAGCCCGATCTAATTGTTTTTTTAAACAAAGGCACTCCAGCATCAAATGGTTACATTCACATAATTTGTTAAACTGATATGTTATCTTTCTTGAAAAAAAAAGTTGTCATTTTAGTATGTAATACTTATGTATCTTCTGTTTCTTGTTAGTCACCACAATGCAAGGTTCTTCTCAAAAAATAAAGTTTCTTTCTTACACTGGGGCTGAAGGAAAGTGTTTCAAAGACAGAGCTTTTGTGACTGGATACTTTTCTGTCTCTGGGTAAGGAAAGGGGCCCCATAAAGTAGTGAAGTTCTAGTGCTGAGCGCTGCCTGCCAGTTCTAAGTCACTGCGGTGAGACTTGACATTAGGGCTCACCAAAGACCACCAGAGCTTCTTAGGAAGTGGCACAGGGTTTACATGTCGGGGTGCTGACTTTGCGCCAATGGTTGGGATTCTGTCTGGCTCTGGCTTGTGTTTGGCACACTCAAGGGTGCCCGGCTGCAATTGGTTCCCAGTTTTAAGAGAGTCTGAGCAATTGAAGTCACTGGGTAAATTTAGATTCGCCTGTTGCTACAGGAGGGGCAGAAACCTGAGCCAAGGAGCCGAGACCGGGAACTCATTGTCTGTGTCGCCCTACCCTACACGAAATGGGAGTTTAAATCCACCTCAGAGCTTGGGCCCTCATTGGGAATCAATTCATCAGTGTGGTTCCTGAGTGGCTAAGGTAAGTAATCAGTTTCCACTTGGAGTTTTATAGAATTAGTATGTAATTTGTAAATCAGATATGTACAGGGTTTCTTTTTTTTTTCATCACTGATAGCATAATGGTTAATAGTCTAAAATAATGCTGAATAAGTTGATGATCTCAGTTATATTTTAATTATTAGCAAAATCCAGTCTCTCTTTCATTTTACCTGTGCAAGTTGTCCCAGAGACTTCTGTGCTATGCATTTAGCATGACTTGTTGCTGGCATTTCCACAGTTGTCATGACAAAGCGGCTGTATTATGGGATGTTGACTGATAATTAATCAGAGAAGGTACACTCTTGAAAATCATGTTCAACTCCACGCAAACGTTTCTGTTAGACTCAGGCTATTGCTTCAGACTTCGGATAGTTCCTTGGAGACACTAATAGATTAAAATCAAGAACAGAGGTCGAGGTGTTTTGTAATTGGGAATAAAGAACACAAGAGCCAACTTTCAAGCCAGTTCCCCAACTGTCCTGGGACTGCTTCCCCCCCAGGATTTGGAAAAAAGAAAGAGGTAAGTCCAGACAACAGCCATCCTGGGGGGGGGGGTAACTGTAAAGAAGAACTGTTGCTTTTGATTGCTCAAATGGGGGTTGTTTCTTTGTGTTACTAAGTTACTGTGTTGTGATTGGAAAATTACTTTTAAAGGAAGGAAGAAAGGCCAGGGAAAGACCAGTTGGACTGGTCAAAAGATTCACCCCCAGGATGAAGCGAGTCTGGGTTCCCAGGGACTACAAAAGCCTATTTTATTTGCTCTTTGCCTCTTTTCTGGGAAACATCTAGATACAAGGAAGTCTACTTTGAGAATTTCAAAACCAGTGGTTCCAGTGGGGTTAATTTAGTGGATTCGAGAATGGTTTGATATTTTCTTTCAAAGCCAAAGGGAAAGTAGTTTCTCAGACTGGTTACATCTATGATTCTGAAGACTGTCAAGTCCAAGTTCCTGAGTGGCCTTGACAAAGATGGCAGTTAAATACCGGAAATCATACCTTTCCATCTTGTCCTAGGAAATGACACTTCCTGTGGCTTGAGGTATGGTTCTGTGATACAGTGCTTGCCTAGCACGTGTGGAGTCCTGGGTTCACAGATAAGTAGGTGATGGTAGTGAATGGAAAAGAAAGAAAGAAAGAAAGAAAGAAAGAAAGAAAGAAAGAAAGAAAGAAAGAAAGAAAGAAAGAAAGAAAGAGGAAAGGAAAGGATGTGACTGCTCTGGGGTGTGGTGGAAGAGAAAGTTCATTGTAGAGAAGGGAGAGTACAACCAGAGGCAAACACATCTGCGAGAGTCCAGAGTGGTCATGGCCCTGAACCCTGGGGAAGAGGGGCTGGGGGAGAGAGGGAAACCAGATGCATCAACCAGAAGGTCAAAGGTACAAAGGGGCTGGTAACCAACGTGTCTGGATTATATAGGGAAGCATTTCTGGGGGAACGTCAGCCCAGATGTGGGCTGGAGAGTTGAGGGTAGGGGGTGGGTATGCCAGTCATACCCTATAATGGGTAAAGACCGGCAAGTGTTAGGAGAACTTGACAGGCAGGTCCAATTTGATATTTTAAATAGACATCTCAGCCTTTTGCCTAGGTTTAAAACTTGGATGGCTGGATAGATAGAGAGACAGACAGACAGATAAATGATCTATAGACATAAAGGGACACCTGACTTTCAAATCATTAAGCCAAACTCCTTACAAAGTACAGAATATTCCTGTACAGTCTTTCCAAGAAAATTCTGTACATCACAACATGCCAAAGTTAAACAGGCATCTGTAGGGGAAAAAATGACAAAAGTGGGACCAGAGAACTATAGGGCCTTGCCACCGGGTCAGAGAAGGATACAGCCACATAGATGCTGGTCCGGAAAACAGAAGGGGTGGGAGATGGGGGATGGGAGGTGGGGGTGAGTAAAGTCCTGAGTGCATGTGTATTGTCTGATAAGGGCCCAGCCAGGCCAAGGCCCTGGATGCCTTAGACCTGTGGGAAGTGGTCAGAGCTCTCCAAGGCTGGATCCAGAGTGATGATAGCCAAGCTTTCACTCTGGTGCGGGTGTTGATACTGAGTGAAGAAAATAGCCACCATAGCTTCTTCTGCCTGCCCCCGACTGTTCCTGTTGAGATTAGCTAGGCCTGAGTCCTTTTCGCTGTGTATAACAAACAACTCCTTGTTTGTCTGGATGTCATAACCCCACCTCATTGTTCGGCTGGATTCGATAACCCTACCTCCTGTTCAAATGTACATAGAAAACACACTGGGTTTCTGGAGTTTCTTCATCAGACCACCCAGTCCCAGCTTTTATGAGTCCATGTGTCTGTCCTTTCTTCATTCCCTCATCGCCCCCAAACCAGAGTTCTGGGGCCCAAGCTGTTCAAGGACACAGCAGTAGCTGGAGACTTTATAGAACAATGCCAGACTTCTCTCAGTCTCCCTCAAAACGTTTAAGTCAGCTGGCCTGTAGGGTGACTGGTGCATATGTGCAGGCAAAACACAAATGCACTTAAAAAATAAATGAATAACTTCAGTAAGTTGGCTTTGGAAAGTCTTCATTTGGTTAGCAATTTGTACATAGTTACAGGGTAGGGTATAATACTTTAATGTGTCTATAAATGAAATCAGGGCAATTAATATATCCATTATCTTTGTAATGACATACTCTTTGTAGTGATAGCGCTCCAAACTTTAGCTTCTGGTTATTTTGAAACATATGATGCATTTTTAAAGCTATAGGTAATAATATGCTTGTTGCTATGAGAAAATATCAGACCAAAGGCAACTCAAGGAAGGAAAGGTTTAATTTAGTTCATGGTTTGAAGCAATACAGATCATCAGTGTGGAGAAGGCATGGCTACAGAGAGACAGCTGGTCAACCTCTGACCTTGCAGTTATGACTCAGGGAAGGTGAGAGATGAATGTTAGCCCTTAGCTGGTCCCACCCTTTACTCAGCCCAAGGTCCAAGGCTATGGGAGGCTGCTGTTTACATGCAGAATGAATGTCCGCCCAGTTAAACTCCTCTAGGAATACCCTCCCCCGAAGGTGTGTCTCCTAGGTGATTCTAAATCCAGTCAACCTGACGAGGAACATTATTTTTAACCTTCTGTGAGATAGACCACAAAGTATTATTTCTCCCAAATGTAACTTAGCACCTGTTGATTGGCCTCTCTTCATCCCCCCCTCCCTTGACATTCCCAATCTGTGGAAACCAACAGTCCACTCTCAACCTCTATGAAATACCTCCCCCCCCCAGACAGGGTCTCACCGTGTATTTCTGCCTGTCTTAGAACTCACTATGTAGACCAGGCTGGCCTTGAACTCACAGAGGTCCACCCTCCTGTGCCTCCTGAGTGCTGGGGTTGAAGGGTGTACCATCATGCCTATCATGCCCGGCTCTTTATATTCTATATAAGTGAAGTCATGTGGTGCCTGGCTTTCTGGGCCTGGCTTATCTCACTCAAAATTGCCATGCCCAATGGTCATCTGTGTTGTCACAAGCAACAAGATTTTGTCCTTTTTTGTGGCTGAAGCACATTTTATTGTATTTGCATGTGTTTCGTGTTCTCTGTCCTCTCGCCCGAAATGACACACGGGCCGTTGATCCGGTGCCTTGATTTTCGTGCCTTACACTCAGTAGACAAGGGATGCTGGTGTCTTCTCAGCACACAGATCTCGGTTCTCATGCACATGGACCCCGTAATGGGGTTGCAGGGTCACATGGCTGCTCTGTTTCTAACTTTCTGAGGAAACCATTTTTTTTTTTTAAAGCATAATGCCTACACTAATTTACATTCCTCCATACTACAAAAGAGCTCTAGCTTCTCCACACTTTCACCAAACATTTGTGATCTTTCTTCTTCTTTCTTTTTTTATAACCACTGTTCTAATAGATATGATGCTATCACTATAGGTTTGAATAGTAATTGTAGTTTTTGTCAACTTAACAAACTACTGTGACCTGGGGGAAAAACTCCTCTGTTTGGGAATTGCCTCTATTGGATTAGCCTGTGGGCGTGCCCGAGGGACATTTGCTTTATTGATGGTTTGTGTGGAAGGGCCCAGCACTGTGCGTGGTGCCACCCCTGGGCTGGTGGTCCTGAATGGTATAAGAAAGCAGGCTGAACAAGCCAGGGGGAACAGGCCAATAGTCAGCTTTCTTTCGTGGCCTCGTTTTGAGTTCCTAGTTCCAGGCTTCTGCTTCAGCTCCTTCCGTTATCTCCTTTGATGATGAAGTGTGATTAGTGTGTGTAGGGGTCAGGTGATCCGTTGGTTTCTCTTTGGGTGTTAGCATCAGTTTTGGAATATTTGAGACATGGTGGCTTGCTTGGATGTCATGCCTTCCCAGTTGTAGTCTCTATGTCTAGACAATTGATCACCCTGTGTTGCACAACAGTGATACTGGAGATGGCCTCACATGGCAGATAGTAGGACCATACGACAAAGAGCTGAGTTAGAGAGTCTTCAAAGTGTAGACAAGAGAACAGTAGGTGCCCAAGTATCCAAGTTTTGTATACAGAACTAGACATTCGTAGACTATAGTAGGCACTGGCTATATAATACAATGCAGAAGAAAATCTGGGAATCTCCTGTATTAGGAAGGAACAGTAGATGCTTATTCTGATATCACACAGAAGAAAACCTTTGTCATCTAGCTTGCATTCACAGAAAGAACCACAAAAGTGTCAAGTCTTTCAGCCACCACACTCAGACCCCCACAATAACACAGAGAGGAAAACAGAAGGTGCCCACCATCACCTGACCCAGGAAAGTTAAGCACCTTCGACAACAACTTAGACAAAACCAACCAAACAGTAGGCATTCACTATCACTCGACAGAAGGAAGCACTAAGCTGTAGGCTCCCACTATTGCCTGATGCAGAAGTGCTGTGTTTAAGTCCTCAGCAGTTGCTCACAGCAGTTTGTCACCAGCCACTACAGCCACTTACAACATTCCTGCCTCCACCTGATGTGTGTGCAGTAAGTTGATAGCCGACCCTTATTATAACCCATGCTAGGAATGGGAGCCAAGTTGGGATCAAGTGACACTGGTTGTGTTTAAGGCTCCGGAGGCCGCATGCCACTGTTTTCATTACAGCCCTTTGACACACACACTCTGCAGTGATTTAAGTGCTGTTCTTATCTGTTGGCTGTGCTGGGCTGTTTCCACCAGCTCAGCCTCTTGGTACCGATGACGCCCCTCGGCCAAGCACTGTGTGCTTACACAGTAAAAGCTTCAGGTGTCTTGAGTGTGCCGGATAAAAGACGGGACAAAACACGGAGAGAAGCAGAGCATTTGAATTGCTTGCTTTTGTAAACCTACCACTGTGTTTTAGAATGAGCCTGTAGCTGAAGAGAACAAAGCCAGGACAAACGGTGTTGTAAGCTGAAGATGGTAGGGCAGTCAGTTGGGTCTCTCGCTCTTCCATTCGGTTCCTTCTAAAGAGGCTCCTGCTGGAGTTTGTCAGGGACTGGGTGCTGGGTGCTGGGTTCTGCTGGGTGCTGGGTCCTGCTGGGTGCTGGGTGCTGGGTCCTGCTGGGTTGATATACTTCTCAAGGAACAAACGTGCCATTTTATTTTAAAAGTCAACACCACTATAAAAAAGCAAGAACAGTTGTATGTCCTTTTAATGTGGATGTCTGTGAGCAGGCACACATGGTTCCCTGTGTCACTTGTGTGTGTGCATAATAAGGTGCTTTTTTAAAAATAATCAGACTGCTCGGATAGAGTCCAGAGATTACCCAGCAGCCTTGCTGTATTTAGGTGTACCAGGCAGAGTCACTAATGTAAAAGTGGAACAGAGATATCCCGATAACTACTTGGTCATTGAAATATGGTCATGAATTTGGGTCAGTGATAAAAATAAATTCATATTTATTTCACTATGAAAAGGACTACATATATGTACATGTGCATGTACACACATATTTATGGCTCAGTCCTAAAAATCCATGTAGGGAGGATGGTAGCTGCCCCAAGACAGGAGTCACACTTGGGGTACGTAATCATGCTTCAGCCTCGTCCAGATGGAGCCATAGGGATCAGGGAGAAGTAGCAGATATCTTTAGACAAGCTTACAGACTTACTTCATACCTGCCATTCTCCTGCCTCAGCTACCACTCTCTGCTTCTGTGCTGTTTTTTAAGATCTACCTTCCAGTATATAAATCGACCTAGTTTGTTGTCTGTAGTGGTCTGAATGGGAATGGCCCCGATGGAACATATAACTGAATGCTTGGTCCACAGTTGGTGAACCATTTGGGGAGGATGATGAGCTGTGGCCTTACTGGAGGGGGTGTGCCACTGGAGGTGGGCTGTGACGGTTCAAAAGCTCACACCATTACCAATCTCTCTCTCTCTCTCTCTCTCTCTCTCTCTCTCTCTCTCTCTCTCTCTCTCTCTCTGGTGTTGTCTCAAGTTGTAAGCTCTCAGTTACTACCTCAGTGCCATGACTACCTGCCTGCTGCCATGCTCCCAGCCATCTTGGCCAAGGACTCTAGTCCTCTGAAAATGTTAGCCCCAAACAAACTCTTTCTTCTATACATTGCCTTGGTCAAAGTGTGTTCAGCAATAGAAAAGTAATAAGACACTGTCTATTGCTGTGATACAACAAAAATATTTCTTTGGCATAGAGGACCTAATCACACTCCCTCACTGGGGAAGTCAGGGGTGGAACTCAAGGCAGGAACCTGGAGACAAGAACTGAAGCAGAGGCCATGGAGGAGTGCTGCTTACTGGCTTGCTCTCCAGCCACAGGTTCAGCTTACTTATGCCAGAGGTGGCCTGCCCACAGTGAGCTAAGCTCTCTCACATCAACTATTAGTCAAGAGATGCCCCCACAGACTTGCCTACTGGCCACTCTTATGAGGCATTTTCTCAATTGAGTATCCTTATTCTCAGATATCAAGTTGTGTCAAGTTGATTAAACGGTGAGGCATGTGGACTGAGCCACAAGAGGAACTAGCACAGAGCTGGCAAGGTGGAGCATGTTTAAACCCCAGAAATCTCAAAACTTGAGACCATCAGGAGTGGAACTCTCTCCCTGTTTCCATGCCTGCCTTAAAGCACAGATCTTGGAGACCCCACCCAGGTGGTCACAGGTAGTCCGTCACATGGCACAGCACCTGGAATTCTTCCCCATGCAAATGAGGCATCTCAGTAGCCTTAGCCTTCAACCAATGACCTTTTCCTTCCCTGGATATTCTCGTACTCATCCTCAAAGCTACATAACCTTGGTTCACCCCCAATAAAGAGTATGCATTCAAACTCATCCCGAATGAAGAGGTACACCATAAGCTAAGATCATCTCAGAGAGCTGCCTCATCAGAGAAAGCCTTCACCTAAAAGAGCTGTAACACTAAGATTCTTGGAGAAGGCCTTCTTCCTCCCCTACAACGCCCCCCACCCCTGCACTTACTCCCAACGGGACTAGAATGCTGCCTGTTCCAGACTATTTCATCCGTTCAGCCTGGTGTGCGGTGGTGTCTCGACTCTCTGAGAGGGGGACAGCAGAAGACTTGGAACCACAGCATTCCTCCCAGACTCCGAATCCCCTTTCCAACCTGTCTGACACTGAGAAGGGGAGAGGCGGGTTGTGGACCCCCACCTGCTCCGAACTTCACCCTGTCCTCTCCGAGCTGATGTACAGGCAGCATTTAGACATTCTAGGAGGAGAGGCAGAACTGGGAACCACAACAAACAACAAACCCTTACCAGTTGTGATGGTTTGAATAAAAAAATGGCCGCTACAGACCCATCACCAGTGGCACCATCAGGAGGTGGACTTGTTGGAGGAAGTGTGTCACTACGGGGTAGGCTATGAGGGCTCAGGTGCTCAAGCCAGGTCAGTGGCTCATGGTCTCTTCCTGCTGCCTGCAAATCCAGATGTAGAACTCTGAGCTCCTTCACCAGCACCATGTCTGCCTGCATACTGCTATGCTTCCTGCCATGAAGATAATAGACTAAACCTTTGACACTGTAAACCAGCCCCAATGAAATGCTTTCCTTTATAAGCGTTGTTGTGGCTATGGTGTCTCTTCACAGCGTAGAAACCATAACTAAAATAAAAGTTGGCACCAGGGACTGGGCTTTGCTCTGATAGGCCTGGCTGTGCTTCAGGTGAGTGTGGACTTTGGACTAGAAAAGCAGTTAAATGTTTTAGATGGTGCTTAATCGAGGATCCTAGAGGAACATGTATGTCTAGAGGAACATGTATGTCTAGAGGAACATGCATGACTGTGATGCTGAAGGTGATTTGAACTGTGGGGGCCTAACTCAAGAGGTTTCAGAGGAGGAAAATATTAGTACATGGCCAAGAGACCATTCTTGTGATATTTTAGCAAAGAATGTGGCTGCTTTCTGCCCTTGTCCAAAAAAGTCTGCTTTGAGACTGGATTGCAGAATTTGGGATTAATTTCATTGGCAGAGAAAAATCTCAAAAAACAGCTTAGCATTGACTGTGTTGTGTGGTTCTTAGTGGTCACTCTTATGCAGATCTAAAATGAAAAGGAGCAAACTGAGCAAGGAAAAATAGAAAATGTACACTTTGAGGAGATATGGGGGGGGGCACCAGGAAGTGGAATGGAGCTAAATCCTGTGCTCAAGAAGATAAACAGATTAAAGAAAAGCTTGATGCTCAGTGGAATAGTGACCTCAAGGCAAGATCCCACCCAGTTAAGCTTCCAATTTGTGAAGAGGAATTAAAGAAAAGCTTAAACCTGAGTGTGGAGGCTCACACCCTTAATCTTAGCACTGTGTAGGCAGAGGCAGGTGCATCTCTGAGTTCAAGGCCAGCTGGATCTACAGAGTGAGTTCCACGACAGTTAAGATTAGGCAGTAAAGGGAGCCATCAAAACCAGAAAGCTGGTGACGATGTGATCAAGTGAGGGGCTCTGTTCCAGCCCCAGCAAGCAGCAGAGCTTGGCAGTTTTGGCCACATGGTTCTGGCTTTAGAGTCACAGACAGAAGAAAGGGGTTATGGGGTCTCCTTCTGCAACTTAGGAAAGCTGTTGAGCTTAGAGAGGCCATTGTGTGAAGCTGTGAGGTGAAGCCAAGGTTACCTTGGAGACACCAACATGTTGGAGATGCCAGAGCCATGGGATACCTGTGCTGACAGGGAGAGGAACCAGCTCGAGAGAGAAGTGTGTTGCAGTCAACAAAGCTGGAAATACTTGGGGGTCTGAAGAGCACTTTGACATCAGACATGGAGATGCAGAGTTCTGAGTTTGTCCAGCTGGTTTTGGGTCTTGCTTTGGTCCAGTATCTCCTTATCATGTTCTCTTTCCTTGCTTTTGGAATGGTAATTCATATCCTAAGCAATTACACATTGGAGGCATGTGATCTGCTTTTTCGTTTTGATTTTACAGGGAATTACAGTTAAGAGATTGCATGACTTTCAAGAGACTTTGGACTTTTACAGGGTTGAGACATAGATTCTGGAAGCTTTTAAAGTTGTACCTAATGCATTTCTGCATTGTGATATAGCTACAAGCCTGAGGGGGCTAGGAAGTGACATGGTTTGACTAAAAAGGGCCCCCATTGACCCATAGGGAGTGGCACTAATAGGAGGTGGCCTTGTTGGAGAGGGTGTGGCTTTATTGGAGGAGCAACAATGCACAGCTATGTATAGCCTGTCACGAATGTGGGACCCACTATATTCTGTAACTGTGAACTATATAAATCACCCTTTGAGTTCTTAGATATAATTGAATTTGTAATTTTTCAAGAATCTGATTAGCCTTTAAAAAATTCCTCTTTGAAGTAGAAGCTTCTGGTTCCTTTGGAAAGTCACTTATGTCCAGTGATGTTTTGCTGGGGAACACAGGTGAAAAGATGTTTTTCTATAGCAGACACATGAAAGGACACATGATGAAGGAATATAAATATGACCCCACAGACAGTGGGAGCTGGAGCATTGATTCACTTTTCTCCACCTCCCAATTCTTCACTAACATATTGGTTAGTATTGGTTCACCTTACATTGAATTGCTGAGCTAAGCTTGTGGTGACACCATAGAGAGAAACTCACCAAAGAACTTCTCATGAGGTTCCTGTGGCTTCCTGCTGCCTCTATAGACCATGTCCGGTTGGTGAGCCTTGGGGTTTCTTCTGGATTGAACCATCTTTGCTGGTTTGTGTGTGGTGTCTGCCGAGAGGACTGGACTGCAGCTGCTGGTTTGTATTTAGTGTTTGCTGCTGGACTGAGCTGCTGATATCTGACAATGAAGATTGGACCTGGGCTGGAGAGATGGCTCAGCGGGTTAGAGCACTGACTGCTCTTCCAGAGGTCCCGAGTTCAATTCCCAGCAACCACATGGCTCACAACCACCCGTAATGAGATCTGACACCCTCTTCTGGTGTGTCTGAGGACAGTTACAGTGTACTCATATAAATAAAATAAATAAATTAAAAAAAAAAAAGATTGGACCTGCCCCCAAAGATCCATTTCTTTCTTTTTTTTTATGTCTACATTTATTTTTTATTAGATATTTTCTTTATTTACATTTCAAATGCTATCCCGAAAGTTCCCTATACCCTCCCCCCGCCCCTGTTCCCCTACCCATCCACTCCCACTACTTGGCCCTGGCATTCCCCTGTGCTGGGTCATATAAAGTTTGCAAGACCAAGGGGCTTCTCTTCCCAATGATGGCCAATTAGTCCATCTTCTGCTACATATGCAGCAGAGACACGAGCTCAGGGGGTACTGGTTAGTTCATATTGTTGTTCCACCTACAGGGTTGCAGACCCCTTCAGCTCCTTGGGTACTTTCTCTAGCTCCTC
>NC_034597.1:52253459-52255452 GCF_900095145.1 Mus pahari | reverse complement strand
CCAAAAATTTCATAAATTCATAGTTTTTAATAGCTGAGTAGTACTCCATTGTGTAAACGTACCACATTTTCTGTATCCATTCCTCTATTGAGGGACATCTGGGTTCTTTCCAGCTCAAAGAACTATTTCTAAACAGGTCTACCTCGCCAATGCCCTAATAACTTTTCTCTTCCAGTACTTCTGGTGGGTGGTGGGCTAGAGGGGAGGTTGAACAGTTGTTAAAGTAGGTTGAGTGACTAAACCTGCTCAGTCAGTCAACACGGTCTTGAGGGAGGGAGTGAGGATTGAAGAAAAATAATATAGTTAGACAACATTATAGTATGACTCCAGCCAGTGCAGAAGTGGCTTTAATTTTTCACAATCTGCTTTCATATCATTCTAGGTATATGCAAATAATAGGGTTAGTTCCAGGTCAAGGCAATGTAGTCAAGGAACAAGCAAGGCATAAACAAAAGTCCCATGTTATTCAGGGACTTATCAAGATGATCAAGATCTTGAGCCTACTTCCTGTCCTAGCCCAATGTCAAATCCTTGCCAATATCTTAGAAGCAGCACCAAGAGCACCAAAATCATGCCTACACCTCCCCCTTATGAAAGTTTGGTGTTTTGGTTTTTTGTTTGTTTCTTTGAAAGACTGGCCATGTATCTCAATCTGACCTTGAATTCAAGTCACTACTATCTGAGGGGCTAGGTGATAGAATTGTAAGTGTACGTATCCCCATACCTGGTTCCTTTAAGATTATGTGATATTAACTATTTTGGAACAGGACTCATATGTTAGTCATCTTGGTTGCCTAGCTCCTGAAAGTGTCTTGTCCTGAGCAGACAAGTTAAGTAATGGCTGGTTGAAATACAGAATGTCATTGGCTAGCCTATATTTGTCAAGACAGAATGGGCAATACTTTCAATCATTTGCCTGTATAACAAGAGTCAAAAATGAGGCTGGAGTGATAGCTCAGTGGTTAAGAGCATTTGCTGCTCTTCCAGAGAATCTGGGTTTAATTCCCAGCACACACAGCATCTGTACCTCAAGTTCTAGAGCATCCAACGCCCTTTTCTGGCCTCCCTGGGCACTGAGTGCACACGGTACACAGACATGCCTGCAAGCAAGACCTGCGTACACATAAAATAAGTAATTTCTTAAAAGTGAATCAGAGAATGTATAAAAGATTGCTTTTGTTTAAATAGCAAATAGAGAATTCTGAATCTAAAAATGTAGGACATCAATGTTTATGTAAAACCACTAATGATTTATATCTAATGTTCAAGTTATAAAAATACTGATATTTAGGGCAGGGGAGTGGTGGCCCATGCCTTTAATCTCAGCACTTGGGAGGCAGAGGCAGGCAGATCTCTGTGAGTTTGAGGCCAGACTCGTCTACAGAGTAAGTTCTTGGACAGCCAAACCTCTACAAAAAACCTGTCTTGAAAAACCAAACCAACCAACCAAAACAGAACAGAACAAAAACAGAAACAAAAAATGACCCCAACCTGATATTAATGTCTGAGGAATGCATTTAAAGTCAATAACATCAACACACTTGAAGTGAACAGGGAGTATACTTTTTAATGCTGACATAAATTGCAACTAGTTTATAAAATTAAATCCTGTTCAATGTATACATATTAAACACAGAATTATTTCCATGCCATTGACTTTAAGTCTGAATTCCAGAATATTCACCCCCTGTGTTACTGTTGTATAAGGTATAGATCACAGAGCACTTTGTGTTTTCAGGTCAGCATGATCTCGTGCCAACATGAGTTCCACTTTGTGTGACCCCCTAAAGCCCTGGGGACCTGGCATTCTGCCCAGGGGCGCTCATTATCTGAACTTCTGGGGTCCTTTTTCACAGGCATTTGTTGTCAGTACAAACAACAAAATCAGCTCTTTAGTAAAACTATTTATATTGTATGCTACCTGGTCATTCAAATCATGCTTCTCTGGAGGAAAGTCTTTTCCTTCTTTTTCTCTTCTCTTCTCTTCTCTTCT
>NC_034597.1:52210493-52253294 GCF_900095145.1 Mus pahari | reverse complement strand
CCCCTCCTCTCTCCTCCCCTCCCCTCTTCTCTCTCTCTCTCTCTCTCTCTCTCTCATTTGTTCTTCCCTTGAGAGCGAGACTTATGCAGCTGACCTTGAGTTCACTATGAAACCAAGGATTTCCTTGAACCGTCTGCTCCCTTCCCCTCCCCCCTCTGAGCTCTGGGATTACAGGTGTACACACCATACCTGGCTTCTGGTCTGGAGTAAAATTATTTTCTAGACTCATGATATATCAGTACTGACAACTAAGTTCTCTGCCCTCCTTCCTCCCCTCCCTAGAAGATGGTTCGAGAACAGTACACCACGGTCACGGAGGGCACTCACATAGAGAGGCCCGAGAACCAGCCTGTCTACAAGATTGGCATTTACGGATGGAGGAAGCGCTGCCTATACCTGTTCGTTCTTCTCCTGCTCGCCATCCTTGTTGTGAATCTCGCTCTCACTATCTGGATTCTGAAAGTGATGTGGTTTTCTCCAGTGAGTATTGCTTTCTCTGACTCCTTGTAAATTATTGTACTGAGTTTTTAATTTTTATTGCGTTGTATTTTCCATTAGTCATTATCTCTATGGGGTAGGAAAATTCTAATCTTGAATTTGTGGTTGATTCTATCAAGAAGCCTTAGTGGCCATTTACAGATTACCATCTATAGAACTGGATTTTCCTCATGTCGTCAGTTCTATAGTTTAGTGTTTGCATGCCTGCTCTCATCTAAATTAAATTACTGTAATAAAATACCTGAGGCAAGTATTTGTTTGTTTTTAAAGACGAGGATTTTTGTTTGTTTTTCATTTAGTTTTCCTGTAGTCTTGATAATATATATGTTAAATATGTATACATTAAAATATGATCATATTTATTCCTCTCCCCTCCTACAGTTCTCTCTATATCTCTCTAACAGATCCAATTCCCAATTTCAGGCCATTGTTTTTATAACTCAGTAAATCCAATTAGTGCTGCCCAAAAGTTCAGGGGTATGGAGCCATGCACTGGAGCATCATGGGACATCTACCTTCCAGTGGCCACACCCTCTTAGAAGAGTGATTCTTCTCCAGCAGTTATCCATTGACTAGCTCCCCAGTAAGGGTTGTGGCCCAGAGATCTTCTACCTATCTGTGCCAGAGTTTTGGCTGACTTGATCTTGTGCAGGTAACCACAGCTACCGTGAGTTCCAGAGTGCACCCAGTATGCCAGGCCCAAGAGCTTTCCCCGAGCTCCTCCCCTCCTCCAGCTCTTACAAGCTCTCTGCCTCCTCCCCACTGGTGTTCCCCGAGCCTTTGGGATAGGGAGCTTATTGAGATGTTCCATTTAAAGCAGATGACTTCATCTAAAAAGGCTTGTTCGTTCAGCTCATAATTCTGGAGGTTTAAGGACTTAGGTTCAGCTCTGAGGGGGACCTCAGGATGCCTGGTGAAAGTGTGTACATGAACATACAGGAAGAATCCAATCAACAGACAAAAAGCCAGACTGGTGGGGCCCAGCTGGGGATTTTATTACAACTCTCCCATGAGAGCTAACTAGGAATCTCCCTCCCAGACAAATATCTCAGACTCTCTCATGTGCAAGTTGCCATTGACCTGAGGGCCTTCCATTTGGACTTACCTTTCAAAAGTCCAGAAAGCTGCCACCCCAGTGACCAAGCTGCCAACCCAGGAGCCTTTGGAGCAGTGGCTCCCAACCTTCCTAAAGCTGCAACTCTTTCATACAGTTCCTCATGCTGTGGTGACTCCCAACCATACAATTATTTTTGTTGCTACTTCATAATAGTAATTTTAACACTGCTATGAATCTGACATTTCCAGTGGCTTTAGGTGACTCCTGTGAAAGAATCATTTGACCCACATGGGGTCTGGACCCACAGGTTGAGAACCACTGCCTTGGAAGACACATTTAAACCACACTCAAACCAAAGCAATGCAACATTTGCGTGTTTTCAACACTCCGTTTGACACACATATGGTTATATGCAGACTTCAATATTCACAACAGATTTAGTAAATAAAATACCAGCAGTCTTAAAGAATTTATTCTATTCTAAATATTCCCATATGTTAAAAATAATTGCACAACCTTATTTGCCTTGATATTTTGTGTACATTTTGTTTATTTCATGGTGCTGGGAATTGAACACAAGACCTTTTGCATGTTAGGTAAGTGCTCTACCACTAAGCTATGTCACAAGAAGCCCTTGTTTGGTGCATTCTGGGATGGGGTTCTCATTTAATATAGAATACATTGATTTGGCAAGATAGATCCACTGAGATAGAAGTGCTACTGTGAGGAACATCACAGTTTAGACCGAGTGTTTTCCCCAGGCAGCTGAGGGTGTGATGTGTGCCCAGACTCTTCCCAAGAACGATAGCTACAGTTGAGGTTTAGTGTGAAGTACACTTAACGAACCCTACATTTTCTGTGCCTTTGTTCCTGCCATAGCTACCATCACTGTCTTCACATAGTAAACATCTGCATTTCTACACATTCTGGTAATATCTCATAAAACTAAAATATAGCTTGAGAAGCATTATTGAATATATTATATTATAATATATATTATATTGTATACAAATATTGTATATTTGTATTATATCTGCATATAACTGTACTTACTATGCATATATTAGAAATTATTATAAATTATATGTAAGTAAAGATTATAGGTATGAGTGTATTTAACATTAGACAATATAGGATGTGATTTCTGGGTTAGAGTTTATACTGATCATATTCTGCAGTGGCATGATGGTACTGAATACTGAATCCCAGCATTTCTTCACAAAGGCTGGGCGACTGTGTGTATATTAGTTACTTCTCTGTGTGTGTGAGACACCAAGGCAACTTATAGAAGGAAAAGTTTCTTTGGGTTTATATTTCTGGAAGGATATGACTCCACCATCATGGTGGGAAAGTGTGGCTGCAGGAAACTAGAAGCTCACATCTTCAAGGGCAAGAGAGGAAGGCATCTCAAAGCCCACCCCCAGTGACAGACTCTCTTCAGCAAAGCTGCACTTCCTAAACCTCTTCAAACAGCGCCACCTACTGGGTGAGGACCAAGGATCCAACTTCCTGAGCCTGTTGGGTAGACTCAGTCAAGTCACAACTTTCTTCTTTTCTATGGCACTTAACATAACAAACGATTCTGTGGTGCCTCCTTGTAGAAAGCTGATGCTTTTATGTCCATGTACTTTGCTCATGAGTTTTAATTAACTATTAATTTCTTATTTTTGTGGACCCAGATTCCTAATCACATAAAACATTTGTTGTTTTATTACTGTACAAATTCTGTATTGAATCCCAACTTTACGATTATCTGCACAGAACTATAAAATCAATTAGATGGTTATCATAATAGCCACTAAATGCCTTTCCTTATCCATATCCCCGTGTATTGGATGCAACTATGTATTCAATAAGTATTTTTTGATTCTAGAGCATGAAAAGAAATGAAAGGTCAGATGAGCTTTGCAGGAGCGTGTGTGTGTGTGTGTGTGTGTGTGTGTGTGTGTGTGTGTGTGTGTATAGTCATGAACATTAAGAAGTGGCACACATTTAATGTTAGGTTGATACCACAAAATTACTTTGGGTTTTTCAGACATGCTGTCTAATCCAGGATGTTACAAGAAGTCGTTGATCTGTATTCTATTAAATAATAGGATACTGACCGGACCATAACACGTCCCCACAGACTCCTGGGTCTCTTTGCAAATGTACTGGGTTAATTGCTCTACAGTTATACAGTTTGAGAGGAAATGTTATAGTCTAGCATCCCTCCTATTCTTAAGGTAAAATAATGGATTAAAGTCTTCTATGAGCACATGAAGTTGAGAAGGAAAAGAAGAGGAGGAGAAGAGAGGAGTGGGAAGGAAAGGGATAGGATTTTACCAAAATGCAGTACACATGTGTGAAATTCTCAAACAATAAAAACAATAAGGAGTTGTTACATTCATACCATGAGGTAGTATGCAACAGCTAAAAGTAGAGGTAGACACCTATAAACTGACATATAACTATCTCTAACACTACAGAAGCCCCAAACTGTATTCTCTAAGGAGTTTCTTCTGAAATCTATGGAGAAGTGTTCACTCCGTGACATGATTTGTGTCGTTATCAAGTGTTCAGGGGGACTGCTCATTCCTCACACAGCGCTCCTGTCTCAGGTCATAAAGCTGTACTAAACATGGACTCTCCTAGACTTTCCCTATCAGATCTCAATCGCAAGGCTGCTGCCTCCTCTGTTCTGAGTCTCATCGAGATGTGGGAAATAAATTGATAATTCACGTTCAGTCAACGTGGAGGCCTTTTTGGAATTCTTGGGTGGAAGCCTTGACAGGGTGGCAGGGTGAGGATGACTCAGTGATACCCATTGCCCAGCTGTGCTTCAGAACATGGAAATCACATAGTATAGGCTGCGGTGTGAGCCTGTAATGTGGTCCTGAAGGAAGAAGTGGTCCAGTGTGGCCAGGAATGCACAGGGAATGAAGGAAGCTAAGTGACCCCAGATGGTTTTACAGCACGGTGGTCGCCATGATCTCCCACGGCGTTGTCTTTGGCTTACTGGCCCTTTTGTGACTGTAGACTTGGGGAATGCTGCCCCGGGAACACAGACTTCTCTCCTCCTGAAAGTGCTTCTCAGTTAAAGTTCTCCAACAAATATTTATTTCATCAAGAACACAGTGAACATGCAGCCTTAAAAGGATGTTTAGGAGGTCTTGAGGGATAATAAATCCTAATTGTGATTGTGGTTAGCATATGTATATACATTTGTGGGCTGAAACTTCAAGAATTGTATGCCTCAGAAGAATCCATTTTATTGTATCTTTATTTAAAAATTAAAAAGCAGGGTCAAGGTATCAGGTCCAGCACAGCTTGGTCCTGGAAGCCTGACTACGGTGGTGAGGAAATGAAGACTGACAGACGCTTGTCCAGAAAAGCTGGGATGGATGGGCCGCGCTCTATCTGCTGGAGCAGCACCAATTACACCACACCCCCCTTGGCAGGCTCCTTATGCACTCACCCAGGAGGTGCCATCTTGTCCCTGTAGGAGGTCTCAGTAAGGTAGAAGTCTCAGGTTGCAATTCTTTGGCAGGGGAAGCTGCAGTTGCTGGGCTTTGCACACTGTCAGTATCTGGATGTGAAGCAGAGAGGGTGGCTCACCAATTTCATCAGATCCTTGCCTGGAGGAAGGCTTTGACCCTCCCATAGGTCTGTCTGTGGCACTGGGTTCTTGAAGTGGCCACCAAACATGCACATTCATTCAGAACTTTCTGTTCTTTACATATCCTCTCAAGGCTTCCTCCGAACTCCACATGGAGGGATGCTCAGTAGGCAAAGGGACGGACCCAGCCTGACAACCTGAGTTTGATTCCTGGGACCCACATGGCCAAGAGAGAGAGCCAACTTTTGCAAGTTGTCCTCTACACAGACACCATGGCACATATGTGGCCACAATCAATCAATCAATCAATCATCAATGTCCTCAAGATTAAACTGTTACAGAAATGTTTTTTTTTTTAATGTGGTCATGGTTCTTAGGTGTTTATTATAAAATGATTTGTTAAATCTTACACATATCTCTCAAATAGACCTTTGTACTTAAGAAAAGGTTTTTTAAAAAGATATTGAATATAAACAACTAAAGCTTCAAATATTTAGGAGAAATATAGAAAAATGGAAGGAATGTATAAAGATGAATGTGTAATTTTAGTTAATTGAGAAGAAGCAAAAAAAAAAAAATAAAACAATGGAAACTTCCTGTCTCTTTTCTTTACCAGATAGGAATGGGTTACTTGCATGTGACAGCAGATGGACTTCGCCTGGAAGGGGAGTCAGAATTTTTATTTCCACTGTACGCCAAAGAAATCCGCTCCAGAGTGGTAAGAAGGTCGGGTTCCACACACTCCATGAAACATAAGTAACAGTTCAGCACAGAAATTCTGTTTTTCAGAGGGGATTTTTAGCACGTAGGTGTGTACACACATTCATAGTATGTTCTAATAATGTGCTATGGGACAGTTGACTTTACAGAATATGTGCTACAAAAATTTTGTTCTTAAATGCTTCTGCTCTGAATTTAGTAGACTCAGCAAGTTAACCCATAAGAAATAATGTAATTTAGGATTAAAACATCTTTACCCAGAGCAATTAACCATCCCTCCACTGGTGCAAGCAGCCGAACAGCCTTGATTTGGGACACTCAGGGCTCTCGGAGGATCTCGGGAGAAACTCCGGTCATACAGACGTTCTGTGTGAGTTATGCTGCTCAGAGGATTGTGAGCCTCACCATAAGCAGCTCCACACCAGTCACTATGATGTAATCATTAAAAAGGATCACAGAGACCGAAGGACAGCTATTCCCAAAGAGCTGTTAGGGTGTCTTACCGACTGCAGAATGAGAGTTGTAAGGACTGGTGTCAGCACAATGCACCCCAAGACCAAGTTCTCAGCAAAAGGAAGAACAAGAGGACAGGGAGCAAGATACAAAGACAGGAGATAGAGGACAAGGGAGAAGGGAAAAGGAACAGGGAAGGGGGAGGAGGATATTTGACCTGGAGGGACAAAGAAAGGACTGCCTCTAGATAGAGAGAAGACAGACATGCATGACCCATGGGCAAATGGCAATTTATGATGGAAAAAGGAGATTCCCACCTGGTTAAGATGAGTTGGTTTGCTTTGATTGGGTATGTTAATTAGGTGAGCCAACCGGGTCTTTTGATTGCTAGACTTCAGTGCTTTGATAGCTGAAACCTGGTGGTCAGCCTCAGGGGAGGAAGTGACCACATAAGGGAATAGACCTTGGTGGCTAGCTTTAGAATGTAATCTAACAGTTTAGCAAGGCAGAGGGACTGAGGGAAGGACAAGGACTGCCAGCGCCGTGTTTGCCAGGCTCTGCTCTATTAGGGCACTTGAAGAGTCGTAGTCAGTACTGACACAAAGGGGAGGTTCTGGGGCGGGCAGAACTTAGATGAAGTCAAATTACTTCTAGGACTCTTACTGGCTGAAGGAGCACATGCTGATGCTCTGTAACTGTGGCTGATTCATGCGTGAGTCAGATCTGAGCAGATCGCTGCAGTGCACTTACATTAACCATAGTAGGAAATGTTAAACTTCTTGAAATACACACTTGGAAATGTTAAGAACACTGCTGTATGAGGACAAAGAAAATTAGCACATGATTTTGTTACTAAGTCAGGTCTGAATAAAGTAAAATATGACAGTCCATTCTCCCCTCTTTTCCAAGTCATCCCTCAGGACTTGGTGACCGAAGTCAGGTAAATGGAGCATAGCGAATGGAACCTTCTAGAATGAACGACTTCAGTTGTGTTTTATCAGGCTGCCATTTCCAGAATGCTTTAAGAACAGGGACTACAGTTAGAAAGTAAGTCAGAAAACCAACCACATATTAAGGGTTCACAATGTGACATTGATGTCAGCTAGGACATACAACACAAACAAATGAACATAACCTAGCTGTGCAGCAGTTTGTAACAACACTGATGTGTGCAGAACAGATCTGCCCCTCAGAAACCCGTGGAGTCCAATGTGTTAGTTATGAGTTTCTAGGGAGTGGGTTTCTATCAATCTGAAGAGTTTGCCATTCAATACGAATCTCCAGTGCTGAGCTGAAAGAATGTCTTCTTCGTGAATGTTGCTCTGGCTTCATGGCACTCTCTAAAGCAGTGTGTGGGGCTGGGGAGATGGCTCAGTTGGTAATGAGCCTGCTTGACAAGCATGAGGGCCTGAGTTTGCACAGTCACAGCAGCCCTTCTCTCAAGCACACACCAGGAAAGACACATTACATATTTCTCAAAAATTTTATTTACTCTGTGTGTGTCTGTGTCTGTGTGTCTGTGTGTGTCTGTGTGTGTGTGTGTGTCTGTGTGTGTGTCTCTATGTGTGTGTGTGTGTGTGTGTGCGCGCGCGCAGCAGGGGACAACTTTTGAAAGTTGTCGCTCTGCCTCCATTATGGGATGTGGGGATGGAAGTCAGGTGTTCAGTCACACACAAGAAGCTTTTTAATCTATCAAGACATCTGACCTTCCCAAAACTTACATTTTAAAGAGTACCCTGGGATGTTTTCAACACATACATACACTGTGTAATGTTGGAACTAGGTCAAACACATTTCCTCCAAAATTGATCATTTCTTTATAGTAGAGACATTAAAAGTGATGTCTTCTAGCTTTTTGATATGTGCAGTGCATCAGTGTCACGATGTGAACTATGTTACACTGTTAACTGCTGCTCCATAGCACTCCCCAGCTACAGTTCCAGCTGAGCTGTAACTCACCCACTGATGAACCTCCTCCACCATCCCATCCTCCTGAGTGGCCACACAGCTGGGGGCTCCTGTGGTACTTGTCCTTCTGTGTCAGGATTTGTGTTTTATTGGGAGAAGCCTTTGTGCTTTGACAGTAAGCAGCGTAGTATTTCTTGTAGACTATCTAACCATTCTCTGATCTCCCTTGAACATAAGTAACCCCGACAACAAAGACTGGGACTGGCTTGGCAAAGATACAACACCCATTAGAACCTGTTTGCCTGGAGAACTAATTAACATGTTAGGAGCAGCATAGCATCTTCAAACTCAAAGGATTATAAACTCAAAGGATTATTATAACCTATTTTTAAAAGTTAATATATTTATACACTGAAAATAATATAAATCTGAGGTTTTAAAATTTTTTAGTGCAAATGTATAGGATGTGTGTGTGTGTGTGTGTGTGTGTATCACTAGGATCCTATACATTTGTAGTAAAAAAATAAATATGTGTGTGTGTGTAGTGATATAGAAAGTATAAATATAGACTATATGCACATATAGAGGTGTATTTTGTTAATTTTGTAAATCCTTTCCAGGACTCATCTCTGCTTCTGCAGTCAACCCAGAATGTGACAGTCAGTGCTCGCAACTCAGAAGGGGAGGTCACAGGCCGGGTGAAAGTGGGTGAGTCCGCCATCCTCACAGCAGCTCACTGGCTCCAGGTCTGTGGGTGAGGCTGAACAGATGGAGGTTTCTTCGAAAGAATTGCAAGTTTATTTAGAAATAAGAAAACATGAGCCTTCTAGCTTTGGTGTTGTTCATAGGGAGCAGTTAGCACCAAGAGGCAGAGGTTTTGTGTGTGTGTGTGTGTGTGTGTGTGTGTGTGTGTGTGCTGCTGTCTTCCTCAGTTGAAGACAAGGTTTGTCACTGAGCCTGGAACTCACCCGTTTGGTTAGACTGGAGGGCCAGTGAGTTCTAGAATCTTCCTGTCTCCATACAGGGTGGGGTTACATGCGTGAATTGCCACACCCAGCTTTTACATGCATGCTGTTTGGGGACTTGAGTCCTCACTGAGTGCATGGCAAACGGTTTACCCACTGAGAGCCTCCCCAGTCCCTCATATTTTGATCAAAACGATTTCAGTACCAGGCAATAGAGACCTGTGAAGGTTAGCGCTAGAAATAGAGTATTATATTCAAAAGACCAAGTTAGCTAGGCGCAAGAGAACAGAGGCCTTGGCCCACAGCCAGAGGCATATCCACACTCTCTCCATCCCTTCTCATCTCTTTCCCTCTTTCTCTCTTATTCTCCCCCCTCTTCCTCCCCTTCCCCCATGCCCTCTCCTCCCCTACCCACCTTGGTCCATGCCCACCCCTTCCAAGTGTATCTCCTCCCATCATTTGCACAGCGCACAGTGACTGCAGCTTACAGAGCAGCCAGCTTTCCCCAGCTCCCATCTACTTAGCTATAGTTTTCAAAAGCAGCCAGTTGGTCTCCAATTAGGCAAATGCTAGGTCCCCGATGCAGCCTCTTAGCACCATTCTTTAAATTCCCTAATCAGCTGCTGGCTTCAGATGTTTGGGGGGCATTGTTCACTTTTCTCAGTGAGCATTTGCTGAATGTGTCAGTCCTGGATTCCATATGTGGCCAAATAACCACACACAGGAAATATGTAGTAACACATAAGGGGTAGGGGAATCTTTCCTGACCCTTAAAAATTGCTTATTTGTTTGTTCTTATTTTTTTAATGTGATTTATTGGGGAGTTTGGATACTGATAAAGTGCCTGTGCTTTATAGGTGGGAAAATGGATGTTCGAAGGGGAACTTTTTCTTTTTTTATAGTCTCTGAGGAACATTTAATGGAAAACAATCTTATGTATTAATACAGAAACGAACACATATACAACAAAAGTTTCTTAATTACATGTTTTAAAAGATTATTTCTTGGGGAATAGCATAAAATATATTTTGTTCACATTCATCTCCTTCCCCCAAGGGGGGAAAATTGCATTTGTATCTGTGTGGGCTGTGCATGCATATGTGGATGGGTTCCCATACGTGTGCTGGAGGACATGTGTATTCATGTCTTCCATGCACACTATGTGAGAGGCTACAGGTTGACTTTGGGTGTCTTCTTCTATCACCTTCCACCTTAAACACGGAGACATGGTCTCTCACTTGAACTTAGAGCCCAGCGATTTGGCTAGCCTAGCTGGGCAGCTTACTGCAGGATTCCCTCATCTCTGCCTGCTGAGTGCTGAGACCACAGGTGGGCTGTCGTGCCCCCCAGCATTTACGTGGGTTCTGGGGGCCTCTGGTCCTTACATTTGCAGGGCAAATGCTTTGCCACTGAGCAGTCTCCCAAACCATAACACAATAGTTTCTATATTTATAGTTGAAAGGGGGATTCTTTTCAAATTCTGGGAGCTAAAGAAGAGTCAACTAGGATGGACCCAGACTAGCTCCTCTCTGTCTCTGTGTCTGCTCTGGCCCTCCTTCCTCTGTGTCCCGCAATGGTGACACTCTTGTCTTTTGTCACACATGTGATTCCCATTCCCACTTCCAAGAAATGGTCACTAGTTGTGCAGGTTTAAACAAAAAGTTTCTCATTGAAAGTGTACAGGCAACAGCTTTTGGGATAACCTCTATTCCAGTTGTTCAGGACTGACATGAAGGTCAAGCTGCACATCTGCTACATGTGAGTGTGGAGGCCTAGGTATGCTCTTTGGTTGGTGGCTTCAGACTCTGAGAGCCCCAAGGGCCCAGGTTAGTTGACTCTGTGGAGTACCTATCCCCTTCAAGGCCTGAAGTCCTTCCTCCTAGAAAGTATTTTTATCTCAGCTGTGAATGGTTGTCGGTGAAAACGCCAAGCTAGACCACTCCATGGCTGGAAAGAGTTTGTTGGGGAATCAAACTTCGAGGCAGACTCTTAGGGGTTGGAGGACAGAGAGCAGCCTGGGAAAAGGAGGGGACAGGATGGCCTTGTCAGTTTTATGGGGACAGGAAGGGGTGCAAGCCATGAGGAGTCATGACAGCAGGAATCAGCACTATGAAGAGGTATTGCTGTGTTGTGGTTTGGATGGAACATGTCCTCCATAGACTGGTGTGCTTTGACACTTGGTCCCCAGTTGGTGAAATGTAAGGACCAGAGGCCCCCAGCACCCATGTGAATGCTGGAGGGCATAGCAGCCCACCTGTGGTCCCAGCACTCAGCAGGCAGAGAGGGTGGAACCATTAGGAAGTAAGGGCTCATTGAAAATGAGTGGGTCACTGTGGATGGACTTGGGGTTTTACAGCCGAGCCCCTCTTTCTGTTTACTCTCTATACCCTGCCTGCTAATGCAGTGACCAGTACCTCTTGTTCCTGCCCCATACCAGTTCCTGCCACAACCTCCTAGAACCAGAAGCCGGAATAAACCTTGCTTGCTTCTGTTGGGTATTTTGTTACGAAAACAAGACAAATAACAAATGCATTTTCTGAGAGTGGCCCATGGGAAAACACATCAGTGTGTGACAGTCCCTTCTAGAGCTTGGACCCATTCTTCTAAGCATCGAATCCCAGAGGACACAGAACAATTTTTGAGGCAAAACTTCTGAGGCCTTTGTAGAAGGAAGAGTGCCAAGTGTGGAGAAGGGGGCGGGGCTAAGCATTGCATCACTGAAGGGAATTTCTGGAAATTGAGAAAATGGCAGAGATCAATGAAAGTACCAGTGTGGAGATGCCTCACTCTTCCACAAAGAAGCAAGAACTTGCCAAGAGGCTGGCCTGGACCCTCATAGAGGGACCACCATCATTAGCTCTTGTTAAGGTCTAGCCCAGGAAGGATTCCAGAAACCCACCCTATGAACAGGGACAAACTCAGTGCTGTTCTGAGGAGCCCAGAACTGAAATGCCCACGTTGCAATGAGTGCCCCAGATGGACCAGGAAACCACAAATGTACTCAAGGATTCTTAACACTTACAGAAAATGTCCAGGTTTGACAGGAAGACCAGACCAGCAACTGCAGTTGTCAGAAAGAGCGGCCGAAGAGGGTGTATGGGGGAAGAAAATCAAAAGGAGTCATTTTCCACTCTGACGATAAAGCGAAGGATGTTCCCACTCTGCCTTGCCCCCAGGATGGAAGGGAGCTGGAGAGGAGGCTCTGTGGCTACCTCCCATTTTACCCAACGTGCCTTTCATGGAAACAAGCAGATCCACGCGTGGTGCATTCTATCGTTCTTGCATGAAGGAAGCAGTGAGCCTGCATAGAATAAGTTGCCCTGTATTTTCCTAACTTATTTTGGTCAGAAAATGTTGTATTTTACTCAATAAGAGCAATGTTAATATAATGTATATAAGAGATATTAGTGACCCTGAATCTCTGGGTAGAACAGTACATATAATTATTGTCTTAGTTTGGGTTTTATTGCTGTGTAGAGACACCATGGCCACAGCAACTCTTATAAAGGAAAACACTTAATTGGGGATGGCTTACAGTTTCAAAGGTTTATTCCATTATCACAGCCAGAAACATGGCAGGGTGCAGGCAGACATGATGCTGGAGGAGATGAGAGATCTACATCTTGATCTGCAGGCAACTGTGTGCCACACTGGGCATAGCTTGAGCATAGGAGACTTCAATGCTTGCCCCCACAGTGGCACACTTCCTCCAACAAGGCCACACATCCTAATAGTGCCATTCTCTATGCAAGCATCCAAACATATGAGTCTATGGGGTGGGGGGCACACCTATTCAAACCACAATTATCAAAAGTTAAACCAGATTTTCTTAAGAAAAAGAAAATTGAGCAAATCGTGAGCTTTAATTCCTAACTAAATCTGTCACCAAAGCCTTTTGGGGGGTTTATGTATTATTATTGTGGCAGGGATGTTGTGGAGTGAGTGCCCTGGTACACATATGGAAGTGCATTGTTTGGTAGTGGTTGACACAAAAGTTGTAGAAACAAGGAATCAATGTGGCTTACAGTAACCACGTCTGATATGCTGTGCCGACTTGCCTTTCAGGTGCCCGGATGGTAGAAGTCCAGAGCCAGCACTTTCAGATCAATTCCGAAGATGGCAAGCTGCTGTTCTCTGCAGAGGAGCAGGCCGTTGTGGTCGGCACAGGCAGACTGCGGGTAACAGGTCCGTGGAGCCAGCCAGGGGCAGCTAGGCGTCGCCAGCTCTGCTCTGCACTCTGCTAAGGAAAGCTAGTTAGCTGTGTTAAGGCTCTTCCCGGCATTTCTTTCGACATCCTGTTTGTATCTGAAGGATGAGGCTTCACCCACCTTCTTTCTCCTTTATCTCTTTCCAGTCGCTGTAGCCAACGGCTGACAGATCTCTCTGTACAACCCATGTCTGGCAGTATTCCCATGACGCCCAGTACTTGACTACCCCATGTGTCCACATAACAGCTTCTCCTCTGCCTGAGTGGAATCCTATGCTCACTGGGCTCACCTTCAGCAGAAAAAATAATTCTATGAAAAACATTTTCAGAACCTGTTGTAAACTCACTTGCTGTGCTTCTGGGAGACTAGAGGTACAAGCAGACAGGTGGGATTAAGCCGCTTCCTGATTTTTTTCTGTTCGGATAGGAAGGCCTACAGGAGCATTCTTCTCTCACAGTGTTAGCAGGAAGTAGATTCAACCCCGATGTACAATTTTATGCAACATACACATCATTCCTAAACACATCTAAAGTGATGACCTAGTGTTGCAGCCTTTGTCACAGAAGTGGTGTCCTGGCTTCCTTTTTTTTTTCTAAAAGATACTAGGAATCCAATGATAGTAGATTAAAGCAGGTGCAGGGAGGGGCATGTGCCTGTGGTCCCAACGCTCAGTGGTAGAAGATCATGAATTTGAGACTTGGGCTACATGGTGAGCTGAGGGAGCTGATGGCCCAGCACAGTTTTATACACCTCAGAGGTTCAGAAAACGGAGAGAGTTCAAACCAGAAATAAGAAGAACGATGAGCTTAAAGTCCTGCCCCTAGCAACCTGCCTCTTCCAGCTAGGCCAGCCTCCTGAAGGTTCCACAACCTCACTATTACTAGAGACCTAGTAATGAAACACATGAGCCCGAGGGGACTATTTCATATCTAAATTATAAACAAGAAGGTTTGGTATAGGACTCAAGATTGCATTTCTAACCACTTCCTAGGCAGCCATCAGTGATAAGACCTGAACCTGTAAACTAAAATAACCCTTTTCCTCCCATGTTGCTTTTGGTGACTGTATTTATCAAAACAACAGAAAACAAACCAGGGCAGAATTGGTACAAGGGCGTGCCTTTGGCAGGGTGTGGCCCAGGCAGGGGTGTGGCCTAGGCAGGGCATGTCCCAGGCAGGGTGCAGTCTAGGCAAGGGTGTGGCCTAAATCTGGGAAGGGGCCCAGTTAATTATGGAATCTAGGTATGAGTGAGACTTAGGGAGGGGCTGAGCTTTGGCCTGGCAGAAGCTAGTGGATAAATAACCTACTGGATAAACTGTTGTGGGTATGCACAGATGAAGCACGGCTGCTTAAATCTGTGCATATGCCCATGATAGTCAAGGTAAGAAGTACTTTAAACATAACCTGAGCAGTAGATCAGCGTTGCCCTGAGGAGCCTCTGGGCCCAGCAAAGTGTTCACTCATTCTCGTGTACTCAGCTCCGTCTGCCCTGCTGCTTTGTGTGAGTCCTCTCCTGCACACTTCCTGGGTCACACGTGACAGTTTATCTCACGGCTCACACTGAGTGCCCTGGGCCACAGTCTGCCCTGCTGCCTTAGGGTTGTTAAGCAGCTGTGCTCTAACCCCAGCATGCATCACTTTCCAGCCAGCATCGATTGTTACTTAGGTAAGGAAGCTCTGCAGCCTAAAGACTTAAAATGTGAACTCTGGTTTCCAACAATAGCTAACTGTAGGCTCTGGGTTGGGATTTGCTGCGCTTGATGGTTAAGCCAAAACATCTGGATTCTGGGATTAGAGATGCTCGGCCTCCTGGCTGGACTGGCTGCTGATCTGGCTGGGCTAGTTCTTGTACTTTTGTTCCTGACACATCTCTGGTCTTCTTGTAGGGCCAGAAGGAGCTCTTTTTGAACACTCAGTGGAGACGCCCCTTGTCAGAGCCGACCCATTTCAAGACCTTAGGTAAGAATTTACTCAATATAAACAAACGTTCTCGTAGCAAACAATGAGGTGTGCCTGCAGACAGACGCTCACAACGTGCCCACCTCACTCCTACTGCATTGGTAGTCTTTACTTTCCTGCACATAACTATCTGGTTAGTGCTTATTAGAACCCATGGCAAGTCCAAAGTCTTGTTGGATCTGAACTTCGATGTGACTTCATGTTCTTCTTCTCTTGTCCCCACTGCCTCTGTTCAGGGTCCAGAGGACAGTAGGGGTCTGCTCCTCACACTCCTGTCAGAGGAACACTCCTCAGCGGACACTGACTGTTTTAAATACTCTGTTGCTTCCGCACCCGCCATGGTTATGATGGGTGCACGCAGGGCCCTACAGGGGTGGGGCTGGACCTGGCTATCCTCGTCTCCCTCACATGCCTCCCAGATGTTTGTTTACCACCCCTTTCCACCCCAGGCTTTTGAACAAATTCTTCCCTCTGAGGGGGGTCCCTTCTGTCCACTGTACATCTCTACTCCACCTTAAAAAATGCAAAGCCTCACAGAAGAATTTGAAATAAGCATTCTTGAAATGTTAATTCCAATTGTAGGTGCATGCCTGGTGTGTAAGCACATACGTGTGTCTCTGTGTGTGCACATACACATACACACACACACACACGTTACTAAGGAAATAATGTTATAAAAGCAAGTACAGGATAAATTAATATTTGCAAAAATTTTAGAAAGCTTTAGTATCTGTGGTAAAATGCACATCATCTACAGTTTACCCACTTAGCCATGTTTAGTGTGTAGTTTAGTGGCATTACGTCATCCCAACTGGTTTTGAACCATGGCTGTACATAGTCCATCTCCAGAGCTGTTTTCTCTTTGAGCTGAGATTCCACTCCCTTAAATAGTTCTTTATCCTCCCCTCCCCACCTCAGGCCTGGTATCCACAACACTACTTTCCTTCAGTGGACTTGACTATTCTATGCACTTCATATAAGACGGATATACTGTGTTTCTCCATTTGTGATGGCCCTCAGCCATTGATGTATTTGTGCATGGTGACGGAATAGTTTTGTACATAAGCTTGCACTTACAGAGTCTATCGGCCATCCTAGGCTGCTAGATCCACTGTTAATTCTGCTAATACATTTTTGTGTCAAAGACCAAATAATATTTTAAAATAAATGAACTATCATAGTAAGGATGTAGAATAAACCCCCCCTGCCGCCAGACTTATGTATTTGGGCAGTTGCTCCCCAGTTGGTGGCACTGTTTGGGGGAGGTATAAAGCCTTCAGGAGGTGGGACCTGCTTATAAGGAATGGGTAGGGCTATGTGGGTTATAACCAGGTTCTTGACCTGCCCAGATGTGAGCAGACCATCGCAAGCTCCAGCATCACAGAGTGCATTCCGCCATGCTGACCCCACCATGAGGGGCTGCACCACCCCAAACACAAGCCAAAACAAATCCTTCCTCTTTTAAGTTGCTTCTTTCAAGTATTTTATTAGAGAGGAAAAAGTAACAGAAGATCGGAACCACCGCATGAGGTCACTGCTGTAGCAACCTGGCCATGGGGTTGGAGCCCTTTGGCACCAGTTAGTAAACATGGAAGAGAAATGTTTCTACAAGCTAATGCTTGTACACAGAGTTTAGTGGGTGATTCTGTTGGGTGTTCAGAACACCCAGAACACTATAGAAATGCAGACAGTAAATATGAGGTTTTAGACAGGCTCAGGGATTCTATCAGAGGCCATTTGTGTTATGTTCTGATAAAGTATCTGACTGCATTCTTCACTGTACATGGACAATCCTAGTTCCTTAGCCAAACTAACCTTTCAATACTATCTCAACACTTTATCCATCTAGAGACATCTGTAACAAAAATCAATAATGGTGATTAGTGGACTATAATAATGTTCATTAATTTTAGAAAGGGTTATAAGATCAATGCTGAAGAATTATATCACTGAGGATGAAGAATATTTTCTTCAGGCATAAGATTATTTAATATCTTATTAAAAACATCTTGAAGTAAGAGACATTTTAGAGATTTGCTTTAAAGTGAACGTAACTGTTTTAAAAGCTGTGTCTCAGAATTAAAGATAAACCTTACTGTTGGCTTACTGACTCGGTTTTGTCACT
This sequence comes from Mus pahari, assembly GCF_900095145.1. Lineage (NCBI taxonomy): Eukaryota > Metazoa > Chordata > Mammalia > Rodentia > Muridae > Mus > Mus pahari. The sequence continues at coordinate 52,235,803 of NC_034597.1, read as the reverse complement.
GCTTCTGAGATAAAACTATCCCAACAAAAGCAACTTTAGGAAGAAAAGGTTTATTTAGCTCACAGTTCTAGGTTACAGCCCATCATTCCGAGAAAGTCAAGGTGTCTCTATCTGTGTATCTCGTGCCTTCTCAGCTCATTTTCATCTGTTTTGTTCTATTCAGTTTGTTTTGTTTTGTTTTGTTATTATTCTTTAGTTGCCATTTTTTTCCTAGTGAGTGAGAGAGTGAGGATGTGTGGATTCCCATGGCAGGAAGGTGGGGGGGGGGGAATTCCTGGAAGACTTGGGAGGGAACCATAATCAGAATATATTGTATAACAATCTATTTTCAATAAAAGAAAAGAAAAGGAAGAAAACAAAATAATGAGTTTAATTATGACATTTTAACATCTTTTAGTCCCCAGTTGTTGGCAGCTGGGAGGGAGATATTCAGCTTCATCTTGACACAGCGGACCACCTAGCAGGCACTACGAGAAGGGGATCATATGCAGTTGTGATGTTATTTTAATTTGCATTTCTCTATGAGTGTTGCCTTAGTTTCTTGTCTTGTTTCTGTGATCAATTATCTTGACAAATCAAGGTCTATTTCAGCTCCTAGTCTGGGAAGTCAGGGCCACAGGTACCTGAAGCAGTTGGTCTGATTATACTGACCCACACTTAGGACATGGAGAGGGATGAATGTCCCTTAAGCCTTTCTGTACAACCTTGGACCCAACCCAGGTGTCTTAGGGTTTGCATTGCTGTGAAGAGACACCATGACCAAGGTAACTCTTATAAAGGAAGACATTTAGCTGGGTCTGGCTTACAGGTTCAGAGGTTCAGTCCATTATCAGCATGGCAGGAAGCATGGCATTGGTGCAGGCAGACCTGGTAGTAGAGGAGTTGAGAGTTCTAAATCTTGATCTGAAGGCAGCCAGGAAAAGACTCTTCTGCAGGCAGCTAGGAGGAGGGTCTCTTCTGCACTGGGTGGAGCTTGAGCATATAAGCCTCAAAGCCCACCCCCACCGTGACACACTTCCTCCAACAAGGCCACACCCATTCCAACAAGGCCACACCCACTAATGATGCCACTTCCTGGGCCAAGCATATTCAAACCATCATAACAGGGAATGGTTGTGACTAGTGAGTAGGTCTCACCTCCTCAATTAGGTTAAATCAGGATAATCCCACAGGCACGCTCAGAGTGAGTCCTACCTCCCAGATGACTGTGGATCTCAGGTTGTCAGTTGAGACCAGTCATCACAGGAATATTCATGGATTAATGGGTGACTTTAGCCATACTTACTGTTCTTGAGGTAAAGGCTGATACTCGAGGCTAGACCTCCATCAGCCACCCTGTGTTTCATTTTCCCTGCTGGGTCTTTCTCTTCTTTCTCACCCTTTGTTGGTGAGACGGCCTTCCTTGTTCTCCCTCTCATATTTCTTCTACTAATTGTGCTGGGTATTTTCATATGCATGAAGAAAATTAGTTTCTAACCAAGTTTAAGTCAACACACCTCTTCACAAATATAAAAACCTACAAGGCCCCTTCCATCCAAGCTTCCACTTTGCTTCAATGTTGCTTTTACATTTTTCTCCTTTTTTGTGTCCTTGGAAATATTTATTTAATTTTACCCACATGCTTAGTTGGCTTATTTTTTTTAAGTAGGGTCTTCCTATGTAGCCCAGGCTGGCCTCAAATGCATGATCCTCCTGCTGCAGCCTCCAAAATGCTGACACATCTGCCTGTTTTGTTGAAAAATTTTTTAAGATTTATTTTTATTTTATGTATATGAGTGTTTTACCTGCATGTTTGTCTCTGAATCTTAGGCATGCAGTTCTGGATCCCCTAGAACTTCAGATACAGAGAACTGTGAGCCACCTTGTAGGTGCTGGAAAGTGAACCTGGGTCCTCTGAGAGTACAGTCTGTGCTTTTACTCATTGAACCATTTATCCAGTTCCCATTTTGTTGATTTTTGCAAAGTACCTTTCTCTCCTCTCTGGCTATATTTAAGTTCCTAATGTAAAGGCGCCTTAATTTTTTTTTTCTCATTTCAGGTTAGAATCCCCAACTCGGAGTCTAAGCATGGATGCCCCAAGGGGGGTTCACGTTAAAGCTCACGCTGGGAAACTGGAGGCCCTCTCTCAGATGGACATCATCTTGCAGAGTAGTGATGGAGTGGTGAGTTCTATGATGGGGCTCCTATTGCACTCTGACGAGATGTCTGAGTGCGACCCCACTAGGATGTCAGTGCTGATCTTCCACTGGTTTGTAGTGAGCCATGATAAAAGGCATAGCACAGACAGTGTGGTGAGGGTGAAGGCCGGTCAAGGTTACATTCCTTCCCTAGTGGGCTCCCTCTCCTACACTGGCATCTGCATTACCTAGACACTCCTCATTCTCACTTGTGAAAAAGCACCACAGACAACATCAATTTTTCCATTTCCTAGTGACTCAGTGTTTCATAGCATGGGCATCACAGGGGTCGTCTGCAGATGACAGCTGTCCTCTGTTGTTGCCAGGAGCACTGTGTTTGCTTGCACAGAATTTAGGGCAAAATTAAATGAGCTTGGAAAAATAAATTTTCTTTTCAAAGGTCAACTACAGTAAAGTTTAAATCCAGAGTATCTGTTATAGTATAACAGATATACCCTACACCATGATTTGTAGAACTTTCTTTATTAATAGGAGTCAAAAGCTTGACTTCAGTCAGTGGGAATCCAGACATTCCAGGCTGTCTACAGTAAGTCCACAGATTGGAGTATTAGCTGGTTACATTTGTGCAGTGCAATTGCACATCGCACAGATCAGGACCTTGTTTCTATGTTCAATTAAGGCAATGGTTCACAAAGTCTTTTTAAGCTGCTCTGTCACAATGTCACTTTGGAGTCTGAATGTAGCTTTGTACACTTATGCTCCTGTCCCCTGTGTGTAACTTTAATTTTTTTCAAATCCTATTTTTAATTTAATTAAATGCTTTAACTTCCCTTTTAGCCCAGCACCCACCAGAGGTGGTGGAAAAGAAAGGACATGGGGGAAATGAACCTGTTTAAAGAGGTTCTTTGGAGCAACTCCCATCTGTGTTGTTTGGAAATTGGCAGTTTAGTTCACAGGTTAGCAGGCAGTGGCAGGTCGATCCTCTCGCAAACACCAGCAGTTCAGTTTAGTAGTCCGGATAGCAAACACAAATCAACAGCAGTGACATGATCTGTCAGAGAAAGCCAGGCTTCAGCCTCGGCTCAAGTCAGCAGGAGGAACCAGGAGGAACACCAGAAGTTCTCGGCTGTGCCTTTCTCAGGGAAGCAAAGATCAGCAAAGACACGAGACCCACGAGCATTGCACAGCTAGCTGTACCAGAAAGCCACACTCTATCTCTGTCCCTCTGTCGAGTCCTATTTAGACGCTGCAAACATCACGAATCCTCCCACGTGCCTTGCCTCACCCCACACATGTCTGGCCTCAGCACATGTATACAATCAGTCTTTCACCTGTGTCCATCTCAGCAAAAAAATACCATCCAACACAACTGACTCTCCAAAGAACCCTTAAGTTGCCACTTCACCTCTGTGTGTGTGTGTGTGTGTGTGTGTGTGTGTGTGTGTGTGTAGTGTTGTCCTATGTCACTAGTGCAGTGGAAGTGCATGGTTACCCGCTCCCTCCTCAGCTATGCCCCAGGCTCACACCAGGGATAGTTAGCAGACTACTGCAAAGCCCAGGGCAGGGAGAGCAGGGCCCAGGGAAGTCACAAATCAGGAAGCCTGGGCCCCTGTGGTTTATCAGTCCTATGCTGTAAATATATTTGTGAATTCTGGAAGGTTTGCTGGCTCTCTGTGGCTGTCTCCTCATTAAACCAATGGGGGAAATGTTTGCTCGATCATGTCTTGTGGGCTTGAGACACTAGCGTAATATTCTGAATTGACATTCACTTAACATAAATAGGACAATGTAATTAGGATGGACTGTGATGTCCTAAAGGTCATGAGGAGCCACTTCAGGTATGTGGACGGAATCCAGGCAAGGACAGCTGACAGGGAAGACATGAACATCACCTACAAACTGAAACTTGAGGAACTTAATATGATCTGGAGCTGGCAAGATCAAGGGTTGTGTGATTTTACTGTGGAGACACAGTATTATCACACAGTGCATGAAGCTTCAGGTTTTAAACGGCCGTATTTCCATCTGTGAATCCTTGCAGCATTTTTGCATGTAGCCCACAATGGGACCTATAATCCCAGTTGCCATCCCCTATGACTAGGGGCTGAACAAAGGGAGGATAGAGAAGTCTGAACTCCTGCCTAACACGGGGAACAGCAAAACACAGTGGGCTGTCAGCAGAGGAAAAGAAAGGGGTGGACACAATTAACCTACTAACCTATGAGCCACCAGACAGGAGAGGCAGGGAGGCCGAGTTAACAGCCTACCAGGGAGAAGCAAGTACTCAAAAGATCCATCTTCTAGCCCTTCGCAGGGCCCATTGGATTGCCTCTGCCCCGGGCAAGGTCACACAGAGTAAGCTGTCTGTCCTCAGCAATGCCGACAGCTCATTAGGGATTGGATGAGATGGGATTTCGGGTTAAAAGCTAAAGGAATGAGAGAGAGAGAGAGAGAGAGAGAGCTAAGCTGTGGACAGTGCAGACACTGCCAACCTACAAAGTACCCATTTCCTTTCAACCAGTGCATCCTGGGAGGAAGGGGATATCTGCTCAAGGCCACTGTTCTCAAATCCTTAGCAGAATGGCTTCTGCTAGGAAAGAGCCCCATCAGTGGCTCTTTGCTAATGTTCCTATTTAACCAAACCTGATAGTTGCTTTAGTCCTCAGGTCTAGTCCATTCAGCACTGAAGAGAAGACAGAAGGGTTTCAAATAATATTAAGAGTTTACTGTAAATACTGTAAAACAATGGGTCAGTTTTCCCAGCTAGGGGTAAAGAAAAGTATGGCCTCTTTCCACATTGGAGAGGGATGCTCAGTCTGACCTGTTCAAAGAATAGAATTCCCCGTTAAAGGACATTTTGATAGGATGGCAGCACAGACAGATACCCAGCTCTGCCATTCTGATAGGATGCGAGCACAGGCAGGTACCCAGCTCGGCCATTCTGATGGGATGCGAGCACACAGGTACCCAGCTAGGCCATTCTGATAGGATGCGAGCACACAGGTACCCAGCTCGGCTATTCTGATAGGATGCGAGCATAGGCAGGTACCCAGCTCGGCCATTCTGATAGGATGCAAGCACACAGGTACCCAGCTCGGCCATTCTGATAGGTTGTGAGCACAGGCAGGTACCCAGCTCGGCCATTCTGATAGGATGTGAGCACAGGCAGGTACCCAGCTGGTTTTCGATGGGAGGAAACTACCTTTTCTCGGAATATGCTGGAATATGAATTTCCCTTGGTGTGGTTTGTTCCTCCTTCCTCACGGCTCACTTTCTCCCAAACAGCTGGTGCTCGATGCTGAAACTGTGGGTTTGGCCAAGTTGAAGCAGGGGACACAGGGTCCCTCTGGCAGCTCTAATGGATTCTATGAGATCTGTGCCTGTCCTGATGGGAAGCTGTACCTGTCTATGGCTGCTGAGGTGACCACGTGCGAGGAATACAGCCACGTCTGTCTTTGACCACTGCCTCTTCGGCAGCACACCTGCGATGTCTTGGTGAGACGACAGCTGTGGCCTCAGCCTTTACGCCCTGGCAGCTGGATTGGAGCTGGAAGGCTCATTGCTAAAAGCATGCTGGCAGGAACGTGCCTATGGAACTGTTGGGCCAACACTACCTGGCTTCAGAACGACACAAAGAAATGCCAGGAACGTTTTTCATTGTATTCATCTTTCCAGCCTCTCCCCGGATCTCTCATGCTGAATTGCCACCCTGAAACAATTTATAGTACTCAGCAGCAGACGTCTGTCTCCTCCCAAACATGGCTGGCTGATTCTAAAATGGTGCACAGCCTTTCCTTTAGATTAAACCTCAAGTGCTCCCTTCAGCTGAGTCCAGTGTGTCAGATCTCACCAAGAGATCTCCAGGGTTTGCAGGGAATTTGAGGTTGAAATGATTTTTCAATATGTAATTAAGGAAAGTACACAAACTTAGTCATGCTTTTTGTATGCATACTTACAAGCAATAAAAATGACACTTTTCCAGACCAAGGTGTAAAAGTGTCTCACTTCCTTTTGTGCTCACAACTCTTCTGGGTAGGTATTAATTTTCCTCCAATTGGTGACAAAGACTCAGGCTAGCCAGTCATGAGGCCCAAGGTCCCAGGTAACTACTGAGATTAACTCGAAATGTCACCCTAAATTGGTCGGATCATTTTCCCTTGGGATACACTCACTGCAGCCAAACACCAACTACAGCAGCTGAATGCATAGACACCTGATGCTAATTTGACATCTTTAGCTGGTGCATCAGGGCCTTCATCTCCCAGCATCTAAGAAAGCTCTGAGCCTTCCAGGCCTAATGCTGCCTTCCACATACAGGGAAGAAGGGATGAAGCTGCTTGGAACCAGCCATGCAACTTCTACAAACACGAGAGGCTGGGTTCAGCTGCAGAGAGGCAGCCATGCAGTGTGTGGATGCGTGCAATGTGTGGATACGTGCAGTGTGTGGACAGCAAGCCAGCAAGCAGCACTCCTCCATGGCTTCTGCTTCAGTCCTTACCTCCATGTTCCTGCCTTGAGTTCCTGCCCTGACTTCCCTTCACGACAGATTGTGACGGGGACATGTAAACTAAAATAAAGTCTTTCCTCCCTGGGTTGCTTTTGGTTGTGGTGTTTCATCACAGCATTAGAAACTGTGAGTTTTCAGCTACTTCAGCTATCACCAAGGCCAGACAGAGACAGTTCTAAGTGCTGAATCTGAGCACCAAAACAGCACACACATTTTAAGTAGAATGGGCTAGCACCACAGAATGGCTAGCCTTCAGTCACTTAACTTCAGAATTCTGAGGGACAAAACACTTCCTGGAAGTTAGGGCTCAGATGGGAACCAGCACCTAGCGCAGTGCTGTCCTGAGACACAGGGACAGTCAAGAGATGCCAGATATGGCAGTTATTTTTAAACCTACCCCATCATATATATCAACTGTTCCCTTCAGAGTTGAAGCAAGCTCTTAAGTAAATCAGTAAGCACCTCGTAAGGCTGCATGCATCATGTACTTTACATCAGTTAACCAGGATAAAACTTACATCCCAGCATAAGACATACAGGACAGAGCTAGCCCCAAACTCACGATGAACACCTACACATGCGCACCAAAACTCTTAACAGGAGAAAACAGAGTTTGATTTCTAACAAACTATATTTTTCAAGGAATAACCCAAGGGCTGGAGAGATGGCTCAGTAGTTAAGAGCACTGACTGCTCTACCAGAGAACTCAGGTCCCAGCATCCACATGGTGGCTAACAATCATGTGTTGTTCTAGTCCCAGAGGACCTGATGGCCTCTGAGGGTACTGCATCCAGGTGGTACACAGATACATGCAGGCAAAACACCCATACACATAAAGTAAAAATAAAATCTCAAATCAAAAGTTTTAAAAATAACCAGTCAAAAATGATTTTCTATATGCATTTTTTATTAAAATCATGGCACTTAATATTAACAGCAGAAATATTCATGATTCACATCCAGAAGCAATTAACATTCCTTTTTACAAATAAAATTAAAAAAAAAAATCTAACATGTTCTGTATGTAAGCCCTTAACTGCATAAAATATATTTAGCATCATTTACAGCCAGTGCACTTACATAAGCTATTATTTCCTTTCTTTGACTCTATGTAAAAGAATATGTTAAATATGTATGTTAGATCTTTTGAACATTATGAAAATTAGATGTCTCAGTTCTCATTCATGGAGGACAGTATAAGTTGATAATTCCCTTTGTAAACTTCTGCATATCATCTCAACAATTTGAACAATTTTAATGTGCATAAGGTAAAAATGTTTAAATTCCCACTAAGTGCCATATTGAAAGACAGTTGGGTTTTTTTTTTCACTGCAGCACCTTTAGACAAAAGATTGCATCCTGTTCAACCACACTATACAAATTATGACATCTGTGGAAAATATGTACACAAACTCCAATGTTCTTTGCTAAATATCATGTTGGGAAGCATTTCTGGAAGCAATTTATGGTAGTATGAGCCAGCATTCTGAGACTTCCATAGGTTATCTTCACGAGCCAGGAAGCCCACAAACACAAGGTATAAAAACTCAAAACAAGGATGGAAAGTGCATCCAGTGCACTCCAAGGACCACCTTCATACTCTTAGTCAAGTAATAGTCAGGATTAAATACTGTACACTTTAAATGCCCAACTAAAAACGTGAAACTGAACAAATTCATAATCAGATCCAGCTGATAAGAAAATAACGTATCTAAAAGTGTCCACTTAAAAAGTGATAATCCCCCCAAACCCAATTCCCCTCACATGTCCAAATAAATCAGTCTGTCCAGTGTTTCTTTAACTGCTTCAAAAACATGTTTAAAAACATAAAATTAACTCCTTCCTCACCAGAGACATGTGCAGGCTCTTACCTAACAAACTGCTAAGCTTTGGTTACATAAAGTGCAGTTCAATAATGTGCCACCCAATTGTTTAAACACACCTAGAAACTCTGCAGCTCACTGCTAACTTCAAAATTGGGTTTCAATTGTGTTACAGTTTCTGTTAAAAGCCATACAGCTTCAAAATGCTTCCAGAACACTCTTCTGTGTGCTTCACAATTCCTAGATACTGAGAATGAAGCTGAATGAAGTGTAACGATTCATGTTTGTGCTATAACACATTCAAGAGCTGGCTCTGCTTTTTTCTTTATGTTCATACCTTCTGTTGTATAAAATTTTCAAGTTTTATGATGATACAGGCAGTACATTCCATCACCCTCATGGCAACCTCAGATGTGAACCTGTCATTGGGGATCTGCGGAAAAGGAAGCAAATCAGGGTATCTTGTTTTCAAGCTGTCTACACCATAAGCTTCCAATGTGTGCACATCATTTGTCAGTCCTTCCAGCTGCTGGCTGTACTCCTCTATCTTTTGTGCAAGTGCAGTTGGCTTTACATCTTTATCAGATTTTCCCCTGACAGCATAGTCGGCTGCAATCAAAGCCAGCTTGGTGGAAAGGTAACACTTGAAGCACACCCATTCATTGGCATTTTTGTGAAGGTCATTTCTGGCAGCTGAGAAGTTTGCTCTGGCTTGTCTTAACCATCTCCGGGCTTCCACTGGATTGCCCACTGACTTGAAAGTGGGAGGAACAAAGAATCTCTGAGAGTATGTCTGTCCAGCAGAAGGAGGGCATTTCTCTTTACTTTGCTGTTGTCTTTCAGATTTATGGCTTGTGGCTTCTTGATTCCACGAAGTATAAAATCTTTGAAATGAGTACTTGTCTGACTGAAATCGAGATGCAGAGGTTGAAAATGTTCTTCTTGAAGCTCTGTCTGCATTTTGATCCAGAAAAGCTTGTTTTTCTAATCTGTTGATTTCATTCTGCAGATGCTTGAACACTTCATTAGCAATATCATGATTTTCTGGATTTTTGTCAGGGTGCCACTTCAAATACAAGCGTCTAATGATCTTTTTCCGCTCTGATTCTGGAAGCTTCCAGGCTTGCTCCACCACTGATGTCACTTCTTTTAAGATTTCTGGTAAAGCATTCACCTTGAGCTTTCTGGGGGAATGGTGTTTGGAGGAGGGTGACTTGTGGCTCTCCTTGCCAGAGAAAAGAGGAGGAATGCTTCTCAGCCCGGGAGTCAGGAATTCGGTGGGGCTTGTTGGTGTGGTGGGAGCACTGTCTCTGTTTTGGGAGCTTTCATCAGGCCTTGAGAACTTGTACAGATCAAGAGAGCTGACTATCTTATATTCGCTGTAGCCAATATCGATCTGATAGATTTTTCCTAAGAAACTAGTATTGTCAGCATCTTCTCTTTCAACTTCTTGCACAATAATTGCGTATGTGTATGTTGGCTGGTATGACCCATAGATATCACCACCTTCAGCATCCACAAGGTACCCAACATATTCCCCAGGATAGAAAACATTCATTGGATCCATAAGTAGCGTGTAATGGATCTCAGCAGGTATTGGTGTGCCAGGCATTGGCAGTTCCAGTTTTGATGGCTCAGAGGAGTCATATTTCACCCCTAAACTGTCAAGCTTCTCACTGATCCTGTAAATGTCGTTGCATCCCAGCATAGCAATTAAGTATGATGTGTCAGAAATCAAATTGTCAGTTGCTGATTTAAGTGTCATCGCTAAGGCTAGCAGAAAGTTAATGTCTTTGCTGTCTGAATGTTGGATGTAGAGCAAGATGACTGCATTGCCAAATCTCTTTAGAAAAGCGAAAGTTTCACTCCTGCTATGGGGAATAGGATTAAAACCTTTAACCCTTAATGTTGTCTGAAGCTTCTCGAAACAGGAAACTTTCAGCCCTTCTCTTAGAGCTTTGCAAAGTCTTATGGCTTTTTCTTCATTGGCCAGGAAAGCATTATCATTTTCATGCTTCATGATTCTAATGAGTCCTGTGATGAACTGCTCTGAAGACAAGAGAAGCTGCAATCTTCCCTGAAGAGAGCATAATGCGCCAAACTGGCACACTTTAGGAGTCTCCTCATCAAGCTGCTCTTCAAGTATACTGCTCAGCAGACGAGGTCGAAGCTTTTGAGGGAAGAGCATTATCAGCTTAGTGTGAAATCCGTGGTCTTTCCCTAAGTAGCACTGGCTAAGATCAACTAGCATCTGCACGCCAATATTACCCTGGATTCTACTTTTATAATGTGGCGCATCATCAAACACCAAGATGCTCGACTTCACCAACCTACCATCCTGGCTTGGAAGGTAGAGTACGAGGTCTCGAGCATTCTCCAGATCACTCCTCACCTTGACTGAATCATTTTGTAGACTCTTGAATAGGCCAGAAACCACTCTCTTAACTGTACGCATTTCATTAGGATCTAACTGCTTTCCTTCGGAGTTTTTGAATATTCGGCTTAACACTTCAACATATTGTTTAGTTGAAATGATGTCTTCAGTACCTAAATGTTTGAACAGCTGATGAAAAGTGCCAAGCTCTAAAGGCAGCTTGTACAGATAAGGTTTAAAATCAGCTTCATACTCCAGGTTTATTACTACTTCCTCAGGCTTCAGAAGTTTCCATCCGTCTTCTACCATTACAAAGGCCACACCCCGAAGCTGAAAACGGAACTCTCGCTTTTCTGCACTGAGAAATTCATATATGCTCCTTAGGACCTTTGCTCTAGTTTTTACCATTTCCTCATCCAAAGTTGTTATGTTGCATATGTTTCTGCAATTATTAATGACCTTATCAAGAGGGGGGTCCAGGTTAACATTAAGCATATTTAAAACTTGCTCAAGCTGTTCCTGTGGAGCAAGGTCACTGCCTTCTTGTTCTTTGATGCTCAACGGTGTGGCTTTCTCTGGAAGAATAGGGCAAGATGTCCACAGCAGCTGGAGTACATCACATTGTTTGAACTTTGGATTCACTTGTGCTCCGTTGAACTTTATAAGAGGAAGTGTTCCGTTTACCTCCTGGTACTGAGGGTGAAACCGAATGTACTCAGCGGGGGCCCGTTCAGGACACAAGAATGGTATTAAGGACAGTTCTTTCAGAAAATTTCCAGATAACAAATCCATTCGTTCCTGGAATATGTGATGGAGAAGGATGTCGACTGTACTTTGCAGTGTTTCTTTAGACCAGTTTTCTGTGTTTGCCCTCACACTGATCTCCTTGGCAAACTGCAGCAGCTGCTGCTGGGAAAGCAGGTACTTCAGTCCAACATTTCTCAAGAATTCCACCCAGGAGGTCATAAACGCAACTTGATTTTTAGGTTTTATTACTTGTTCCAATTTTTTAAAGAACTCTTTAGGAATAAACAATTTTTCAGGAAGCATAACTTCAAAAACTCTCACAGTTCTATCATAGAAATGTTTCGCTTGCTTTAGTCGATTGTTGGCATCATGGATAATCAATAAGCTTTCCAGTTTTTCAAAAAGCTGTTCCTTAATCTCTGATGGTTCTTCGATGCTTGCCAATCTATTCTTCAGATAAATCAAGTGCTCTAATTTTGCATCATAGGAGAGATTTTCAATTTTTGGCAGAAGATGTTTCAAATACACCTCCAGATCATCTACTGGCACACAGCCAAGCACCTCATACAGTTCTTTTAAATGTACCTTTTCTTCAAGAAACGCAGATGAGGATGACTGTGTCCATTTTTCCACTTCAGCTGAAGGAATGCTTTTGGTAAGCACATAGCACGTTCCAAATTTTGCAATGCTCATATAGCGGCCACTGATGGATTTGTAGCATGGAAGGGACTTTAAAATTTTTATGTCATCCTGGGACATCATATGACTCAAATTACAGTTGAAATACATCAAAAGTGCTTCAAAGTCATTTTCCATTAGTTTTTCAGTTCTAAATGTTGATGTCTGAACCATATAATGTACAGCCTTCAAGATGCTTGCAGGGCTATCTATGTTTGCTGTGTGGCATGACAACAGAGGAACTAATGCGCTGTCTTTAGAGCAGATTTTGTTCAAAGCCAGTTGAATACAGCCAGCTTTCATGAGAGCATGAAAAACCTTATCACTCTGAGCATTTGGGAACACAGCAATGTGCATGAGGCTCAGGGGAATCAACACATCTCCCTCAGGAACCACAAGCTGACTGGTTGACACAGTGAACTTTGTTCCTGGAAGCAATGCCCAGTCTTTAAGGATGTCAACAATGACATCAAATGCTGGCTTTGGTTCTTCCTGATCATCTGTCACACTTACTGATTCACTGATAAAATGCCATGCATTCTTAAGCCAAGATTCACTGGCAAAATTGTCTTTCCACTTTGCACAATTTTTGGTCTTATACTCACGAGGCAACACAGAAGAGAGTAAGTCAGCAAAGCTGGAAATGTCAAACACTTTTGCAACTTTGCAGTTCAACAAAACACTACTGTATTTCAAGTATAAGGTGTTCATGAACAAGTCTTTACGTGATGGAATTAATTCATGGTATGTTGTTAGAAACTTAGGTCGTTTACCATCAAAAATCTGCAAGACACTGTCCAGTGTAATGAGCAGGGGCAGTCCCTCAACTTCAAACTCACTTTCTTCAGCATCTTTAAAACAGTAATCAACTAAAAGTTTTAAACTGTGAAAAAGTTTTAGGTTAGTTTGCTGAAGACGACAAGGCAGCTTCCCAATATGGCAATTAGTGTCAGGAGAAGAGAAAGTCAGTAAGAAGGACCTAACATCAGCAGGAGTCACATAGCTGACAGGGATATCCGCATCTACAAGGCAGTGGTAAAGGTTAGCAGTTTCATCACAGTTATAAACCAAGTTGAAACCAATTTCTAAGAGCAGGTGCTTCAGTCTGTAGACATTCTCTGCGACTGTTTTTCGAGTTGTGATGTTGTAATCTGCATTTTTAAGGTGCTGTAATTCATCCTGTAGCAAGTTATCAAAAAACGGTCGAGTTTTATTCGAAGTAGACATATTGATCCAAGTAATTATAACTGCAGAGTGCAAATCCGAGCCATCAATATTTGGAGCCCGAACAACAGGCAAAAGACGTTTCATGTCTTCATGAATGCAACTGTAAAGTGCTTTTACTAAGCAATATAAATCCGGCTGCAGATCCAGCCTGTTAACTGGAAAGAAGGACAGAAACTTCTTTAATGTGTCCTTTACAACATGAATGGGTGTGTTCTGTAAAACTGATAATGTTGGGTCAGAACCAGGGAAATACCGTTTTTTTAACTGGATTAGTAATTCAACATATGCAGGTGCTATTAAGGCTGTCATTAAACTATTATTCCAGTCACTGCGAACACCAACCCCATTATCATCACGCCACAAGTTTCTTCTGGCTGAATCTAGAGCAAAGTGGCCATTCACATGAAATGGCAGCCCTGTCTCCAAAGAGAGAGGCAGAAAGCAGAAGGCTCTGTGGGGCTTTTTATAATTGTGAGTAATGCAGGCTGCTACTCCACCACGTGGGAAGAGCGTGATATCTTGGTTCTTGTGAGCTGATATAACACTCTTGGATACTTTGTCCATACTTGAAAATCCTGATCTATTACAGATGAGCCATGTGGTCAGATTTCCTTCAGAATCCTCAGTATCCATAGTGTAGGTTATTTGTTGAACTGGTATGTCCTTGAGCTGTCTCTTTTTAGTAACACTGTCAATTACAGAGGCATGGAATTGCTTCCTTTTCAACCTGTCTCCATCAGTGATCTTGCCTTTTACTGAATAGAGCACATTCAGACCTCCCGTGGCCTTATCTATTTCACAAATAGATATTTTTTCCATGTGGTTGAGAAACATTAGAAGTTCTGCTCCATCAGACCGTAATTTGTCCAAAAGATTCTGGACCATTCTGTCTGATGATGGAACTGAAGAAATTTCTGAAACTTGTGCCATTTCTGCATTACGCAGAGGAAATCTAAACATTGTACAATTGTCCAGTTTAAAGTGGTTTCCCAAGTACAGATCTAGAACATCTGAAAACTGGGTTCTAAAGTCTGAATCCAAATCTCTAAACATGCGTCCAGGGCTAACTGATGTGGCTCCTGGTGCATATCTGGCATGGGGATCAAAAATACACAAGATGTCATTGCCAGAAATAAAAGAAGGGCAGTCTGTAATGTGATACACGGAATTGAACCCGATTCCATATTGTCCTGTTTTGCAAGGATTTCCTTCTTTGGTGCCTTTCCCAAGATTCTGAATTCCTCTAACATCATCTTCTGTAAATGGCTGGTTGTTATAAACACACAGTGCTGGCCCTTGTAGTGGGGCCCACTTATCATCAAATATTCGGTCAACAGGATGCTGTCTAGGATCAAACACAAAGCAGATCTCTGTGGCCTTTGCATCATCAGCATTTTGAAGAAGCTCTTTCAGCATTTCCTTTTCTGAAGGATAGGCATTGAGAATGCTCTTAATTCTGCTGGTCAGTTTTTCTTTCTGCCCAAATTCTGTACCTAGAGCTGTGAAACAGATGTTGGATGCATATCTTTCTAATGCTTTATGTCTCTTTGGTATTGCACCAAGTTTTACAGCTACTTCCCGGGGTATGTCAGCATGGCAATACTTAACAGTGGAATCCTTTACTTTTATCCAGGGACAGTCATTGTAACATAATGACTTAGCAGGGAGCAGCAGCAGGTTAGTATCTGGCAGTAATATTTTGCCATACTTTTTCTCACAGAATTCTTGTCTCTTTTCTCTAATGAGACTCCAGATTCCTTCACTGATTATTCGTCGGCAAAGCTGAAAATGCTCTTCTGTTATTTGTTTTTTTCCTCTTTCTTGATCAATAGACTCTAAAACTAGGGCAAAATCTTCAACAGTAAATGACTGCCGCACACCCACACTTTCAAAAAGCTCACGGAAATTATTTTTATACTTGTTAGGTAACTGATAAAGGTATGGTGCTGCTTCAAAATTCAAGTGAAAAGAAACCTTTTCTGGCTCAACATATACATTCTCAACTAGAATGAAACAAAATGGCTTTAGCTTTTCAATAACTGTTGCCTTGGCCATTTCATTCTGCAATATTGCTTCATGGAGGTACTTGTAGCAAGCATTGGTGATATTTTCCTGGTACAATGTAATGCCATCATCAACTGATTTTGCAACTTGCTTCAACTGGTTTATTACCAGATCAACTGTTGGCTTCTTTAGTAAACCCAAAAACTCTTTAACAGCCAAAGACACTGAACCACAGCCTCTAAAGGAATGGGAATTTTCATTGAGAATTGGTTGCAAAAGACAGACTATATCTTGATATTCAGCTGTGTAAAGGTCAGTTGCTGCAAACATGGTTTCAGGCTTAAAACTGTTCCCTTTCCATTCTAAAGAAAAACCTGCTGGCTTTGTTAGAAATGGGAGGAAGGGAATTGTTTGATATTTTGCAGCAAAATCCTTTGCTCTAGGATCCCTTATTTTTAGCTTCTCATCAATAAGGCTTAGCAGAATACTACTCCTTAAGCAGGCAGCAGCATGGTCACTTTTATTAATCTCAGCTACAGACTCTGCACGCTCTAGCATGTCATCCCACAAAATATCATCTTTTGCCATGCCTAACTGAACGAGCTTAATCAAGATAATAGGATTGAGGTAATCCTGTGTGGAACCATAAGGGAATCTCCCATCTTTAGTATCAAATAACTTTGCAACTCGTCCTTCAGGATGGATCAATCTTGAAGGTAAAACCAAAGGATGGCCCTCCAAGGAGCAAGGAACACAAGGAGTAACACGAAGAATTCCCGAGAACTCATCAAGTTTTTCATTTAGGACAAAATTCATCAGAGGATCTCTAAGTTCTGCTTCAATTTCCTGAATATTAGGAAAGAAGACTTCTGAAAAGAACTGTTTCTCTGAAAACGTATTTTCCAGCAGTATCTGTTTACAGCCAGCCTCTTCGAATCCTACTTTTACTGAAGAAGGCAGCTCAACAGCACAGAGGTTTTTGGATCCTGTTTTCTTGAGGTACTTCAGAAATATCTTGAAGGCTGCTGAACCAACATCCTTCCTTTGAAGTATAGAGTCATCTAGAAACCTCACATTCTTCATGGAAACCCACATAGACCCATCAGAGAAGACTCTTGTCAACTCCTTCCCCTTCCCATGAGCTATATCTTCATAAAATCCTTTACAGATCACAGAGAAGTCATCATGAACTAGATCAGGATCAGGCCACACAGCATAGTAAGTATAATCAGTCAGCTCACCACCAATGGCTAGGTCCCGTAAGACACTGAGTGCTTGTAAGTAAGCTTTCACAATGACATGCCTCATGAATGTGGTATTCCATCGACCTTTTGTATCTGTCTTCCAGATTTCTTTCCTATTTGAAGTAACAGCAAAGCACCCATTGATGTGAATTGGCAACCCTGTTTTTATTCGTAGAGGTAAATAGCAAAACACTTCTCCTATGTGTGGTTTCACGGTCCACTTCTGTTCCTGGGTTTCATGCAAAAGAACCCCTACTGCCCCACAAGGAACCAGCCCTAATCTTCTTCCACTTTCACTCAAGGAAAACTTGAGAGCTTCTCCTGTATCCATGCATGTGCATATAAGCCATGTGGTACAATCTACTGTCTTTTGTGGCAACTCATCTGATGGCTTTTTTGATTGGCCAGATTTAGCCATTTCAAAGAGAGTAGCTGGGTCATCATCTGGACCTCTAAACAGTGGTGACTGTAAGTCAGCAATCCTCCTAAACACATGGTGAAATTCTTCGACTGTGATCTGAAGAATGCAAGATGACTTTGGCACATCAGTGGGAAGCTTCTTGTTGCTGCTGCTACAAGTCTTCATGAGTTTAGCAGCTTCTTTTAAAACACTTAAAACTGGTGCATTCAACGCTTTGGAGGGGCAAACTTTTTTCTTAATTATTATTGTATCTTGTGCTAAGCTAGGATTGGTTTCTTCAATTTTCAAGTATTTCAAATACATTGAGTTTACACTCTGAGTAAAAATGATAAGTCTGTGCCCACAAAGACTAAATTCATCCACTAGGGAGTAAATATCCGCAGTATTATAACAAGTACTGCTAACTTCACTAACTTTTGCTTCCTGCTGTGTTCTAAAAGACAGTCGGAAAAGAGTTCCATTGTAGCTGTAAGGAGCTTCAACAGCCAAAGGTAACTGACAGCCAAATACATCTATAAATGGTTTGAACTGATTGGGGAACTTCCTAAGTCTTTTCTGCTGCTTACTCCAATTAATTTTGATTCCAGGATTAGATCTATCTTTAATGTGTTTGCTGATATGATTTATGTTTGGATCAAACATTATCATAAATTCTCTGCTCATAATGATGGGAATGTCAGTAATGTGGTACACAGAATTAAAACCAAGACCAAATTTCCCAACCTTGTCAACTTCTCCCCTTTTTAAAGACTCTCCTAACCTGGTTATGTTTAAGAAATCTGAATCTGAGAATTCAGAATTGTTGAATGACCACAGAGCAGGTCCATGACAAGCTGCCATCCCTGGGTCCAGGAGATTTTCCCTTATGTCCATATTCCTTCTCATATCAATCATGAAGCTGCATTCCGTGGCATTTGCATCATCAGCATTTTGAAGTAGCTCTTTAAAAATATCTGACACGGAAGGGTATTCTTCCAAAATATTTTTAATCCTTACAGTAAGAGGCTCTCTTTGCCCTGACTGCTCAAACCCCATGTTTTCAGGATTGATCAGTCTTGTACTAAGGCATGGAACTTTTAGCCATTCTGCAGTTTTCATGGGTATGTCCTCATGTACCAAGATGATTGGTTCCACTGAATCTTCAAGCAAGTCATTGAGGTCATCAACTTTGATGTCACAGTAGCAGCATTCATGAATTGGTTTCATGACAAGTTTGGAAGGACTTCTGCTGTGATAAATAGGAACTGGTGTATTAGGGCTTGCTGGAATCTGACTGCTATAGAGCCATCTCATAATAGTCAACATGAGATGAAGATTTTGTTTACTTTCTTCTTCACTCAGCTCCTGCTCACTTTTGATATAAACTTTCTGAATGACCATGGAAATATGATCTGATGTCAGCTCTTCTATTGAGCCACAAGCCTTGAACAGCTGGTGGAATTTTGCCATGGTTTTAGGCACATTATATAAATAAGGCTGAAGATCCAGATCATGGGTTGGCTTTATCACAGCCTGGGCAAGAGGACAAAAATTTTTGCCAGTCCAAACCCATGGAAATTTCAAGGCTTTAAAAGATTCCTTCCCTTCACTCAGATGATCATGCATGAACCCATAAATTTCAAGCAAAATATGTTGGAACTGATAGTAATCTTCATCACTAAAGGTTTTTGAAGTATACCAGTCAACAACAGTTTTAAAGTGTTTTAAGACAGCATTGATAGTAGGCTTTGTGAAGATGCCAAGCGCCTGCTCCAGGTTCACATGGACACTTTCAACAAGAGGAAGTGAGGAGCCCACTAGAACTGCATGCGCAGCATCACACATATCTGGAGGTGCACAAAGATTACAGAGATCCCCTTTCCAGACTAAGGAACCGGGATAATTTGGAGGTCTTTCCTTGCAGGCTGGAACCCATTTTATTTTCTTCAATGCCATCTTCCCTTCAGGAGACTGCAAGAGTGTGTGGTTTTTATTCAAGACCAGTAAGAGTGTTTTGGCTTTCTTCATGAGAGCATCCTGATTCTGACAGGAACTGACCTGTAAAGCTTCAATTTTTTTTGCCACTTGTACAACATCTTTTTCTTTTAGGCTGGCTTCATTTTTTAAGCCAATCTGTCTCAAAGAGTGAAGGATATCTGGTGAGGTAAAAATTGCAGGTGGGAAACAGGCTTCTTCTTCATTATAAAAGAGAACCCTTAGTACTTCTATATCAGGATCAAAGAGATCACCAGCTGCTACCACATGTCCCTGGGACATATGAATGAATTTTAGTGGCGTTAACCAATCAAGTACATTTGAATTCTCATTTTTAAGAGAGGAGAGATTCTCAAGGATCCACAGCATAAGGTGTGTTACCTCTTCCTGTGTATAAAATGCATTTCCAATATCTTTTAAAACAAACTTTAAACAGCTTGTAGTCTTCAATTTTTCAATTTTCAACATGTTTGCCAAACGAATGGTGGCTTCATCACTACTATCTATTACTGAAACTGATAGCCGTAGATCTGTTGGAAGCTTAGCAGTATGATCCAAAACTTTACATCCTTTTAATTTTGTGTAAGAGGAAATCCCTTGATCAGATGAGTGATTAATTCTTTTGAATATTGTCAATTCTTGAATTATTCTTTTCTCCTTTTCACTGGTATCAGTTAAACTGGCCAAAAACTTCCTTAGAGCATCTTTGTGGGTTGGAAGTAATGATGCTATTTGATTACACAACTTCTGTAGTGGTATCTTCTCCATTATCTGCAAAATAGCACTCGGTAGTGGGGAATGAATGTATTTTTTAACGAGTGGATGCTGAATAGAGGTATCTAGTCTTTTCAGGACAATCCCTCCAAGTTTTTGTACAATATCTGCTAATAATTCTGGAAGCTGAGCTTCAGTTTCATCATCTAAAATGACTCCTGATGGGATCCTGAGTCTAATGAGTTCCACACATGTCTGGTCTTCATTCAGTGTAGTTCTAGGGATAAGTGGCATCTCATCAAATAAAGTCAAATCTTCCGAGAAATGTATATAGAGATTCTTCCAAACCATCTTAAGCCATGAAATGGATGGGTGTCGTTTGTCTTCACTAAATGGATACCACTGAACCACCAACTCTCGACCAGGCCAGAATGTATTCATGACTTCTTTAATAAGACGTGCAAATCGCTCTGGATTTAGAAGCTGCAGCTGAGTACATGGTCTTCCTGTAGATCACACACAGAATGTTATGCACAATTCTACTTTAAACTCTTCCAGTTTCAAATTTAAGATGCCATTGGAAAGCTGCTTAAAAAATGCAAATATCCAGTATAAGTAGACTAAAATAATTTTAAAATAATGATAGCCTATACAGAAACTCATACTTATAATAACCTCTAAGAGAAGTCATTCTCTCCACAAAGTGCTTATTCTAAGTAAATATAAAAAGGTCATAAAATATGTACTCAAAAGTATCTAGTGTTCTACAGATGGAATCAGTAACAAAAAAATAAATGTTTAATGTTCAGATGTCCACAAGTAAAACTACCAAAAATGCAGATAAAATTTACATATTTTTTCACTTAATGGGTAAACATTGATAAGTAGATCCAATACAAATATGTTTAGGGTTGTTTTACACTTTCAGCACCTCACTTGCTCAAAGTCATACAGAAGCTGGAGTCTCCATTTCAGAAACTTGCACTTTCTGAAATGCGGTAGCAGTGAGTCGTAGAATTTCCCTTCAGTCTCTAATAGATATGCAACTGGGTGTCAGTTACTGTCTTAGAGACTTGAACTCACCATTCTGGAAAAGCGGATGGTTCTATACAGGGCACAGGCACAGTTTCTCCAAGGTTGCTATTTATTAAAGTGTGCTCTGCAGAAGCGGGGGAGTTTGTAGAAGTGCTTCAGGGGTACCTAACTGAACATGTGGCTGTTGTTGTAAGGGCAGGTATTCTTCCCACCAAAACAACTCTACTTCTGCATGCTTGTAAACTAGGAGACTAATAACATTTCTTCCTCTTAGGGGAACAGTTGATTATCTTAATAGACTGCCTAGAAATTAACATTTATTTAAAATGTATTTTGTATGTCAGAGTTGTGATATTTAACATCAGTAACAACAAAAAGCAACCATGTAGCTTTAGGTATGAATTTGTCCATACAGGAAAATAAAACATCTCAAAATCAGTTATGTGGAAACTAACATTTATCTTTCCCCTATGTGCAAAAAACTTCTAGTTCCCTAGGAGCAAATTTGGGAAAAACTGTAACAGTATACCTCTGAGGGACAGACTTCAGGTTCTTGGAACTTTTGTATGTAACTTTTTTTTCTTGAGAATGTCACATGTGAGGTGCTATACAGGCCTTCTAATGAAGGGCCTAGAGATTCCCTAAAAGCTAACTGTCTCTAGTACAAAGTAGCTAGAACTTGGACTTGTGATTGAAGATACTATTTGTTCTCATGTCAACCCCATGTTTCCCTCGCCCCACTCTAGCATGTTTTAGTCAAGGAAGGACATCTTTGTTTCAAAGGCTCTACTTTCTACCCCAACATTATCTGTTATGCTATTTTCAAACCATCTCAGCAAGACACACTTTTGAAACTTCAGGAGAGTGATACCATACAGATTCAGAAACATTTTCAGTTTTCTTGTCATGTAACAGAGTAACTCAAGTAATATTTTTAAAATGAAAATGTTAGTAATATAATCAATATAGTTTCTTTGGGCTATGGGGTGAATTAAATTTAATTTATAATAATGTTTTCTCAAGTGCTTACTGAATAGAACTACCTATATTGAATATCTATGTCTAAATGAAGATATATTTTTAAAGATATAAAAATGTTAAAAATTAAAATTGAGAATACCCAGAAAGCAAAATCTTAAATATGTATCATGTATGTTCCATGTAAATTGTCACATCACATGAGCCTTATAGATAATCCTGCCCAATAGCCTTACGTAGAATGTGGCAATTTATAAAACATATACTTACCTTTAGAAAAATTACTTGGTATGAATATGTAAATAAAATGTCAAAACACACACACCGCACACATAACATGCAACTAACACATCAGTCATGCTCAACTGGAAAAACAATAGGAAGTAAAGGAGAGAGAAAATGTGGAGCGGCACAAACTTAAGTACATTAAGTTCATTCAGGCTTTAGTCTAGCTACTGCGTTTAACCCTGAAGTATAAATGTTCACATAGGCGTCTCTATGTCCCCATTAGAAGGCATCTAAGCACCTCTACTAGGATGAACAAAACAGTTTTTAGGCATTTTAGTAAATGACTTGTGGGTCTTGTGGCTTTTACAACTAACAGCAAGGTCAAGACATATTTAATTATGCTTCTGAAAAAAATGTTCCCAAGGACAGCAAACTATTACCATGTATTATACTGAAAACAACATGAATACAACCAGTCTCTACTCAGAGACTGTGCTATTTTTGTTTCTATTTATTCCCGTGTCTATGATCCTTGCTAACCTTGAGAATAAATGCAACGAGGTCAGAGAGTAGAAATATCAGTTGGTGTAAAAATTCATTTAACAATAACATTTTAGTTCTAAATGCTTAAAGTGAACTCCTTCAGAGATTCACCCCACTAGACAATGCGAAATCAAGGTGCTGAGTACACAGAAGTTCTTTTGCTTTTCAGAGACACAGTGGCAATGGCAGCTTTGATGGCTGACAAGTTCTAATAATGTACCATTATATAGAAAATTCAAGCCTTTGTAAATACACATGAATGAGAAAAGTCCAATTAAACAATGTACTAAATATGAGTCATATCTTTTTCTTTTTTGAATTATTATTATTATTTGTACATCCCAACCACAGTATCCCATCCTTTCTTTCCTGCTAGTCCCTTCTCAGTCACAACCTTAAAAACAAAACAAAAAAAGAATGAAGAAAGAGATTAAAAAAAAAAATTGTAGAGGCTTGGGGGGAGTAAAGGAAAAGGCGGCCCAGTGCCTGCCAGTCAGGACTCCACCAGCACTCACACCTAGATGTGGTGCTGCTGGCCTCTGGGCCTTTCAGAAGCATCTTATTCCAGCTCGAATGGCCCAACTGCTTCCCAGAAAGTGTGCACTGATATTCTGCCACGGACATCTTGGCTTTGGCCTTTGGTTGTTACTTTTCTTGTAATATTGGGCACTGGCTAGTAGGTCTCATGCAAGTTAGGCAAAATCCCTACTACTGAGCGATATCCCAACCCTCCTTTTACTTTTCTCTTCATAGATTTTTAGTTGTCCAGGCTGGCCTTGAACTCACTTTGTAGTTCAGGTTGGTCTTGAACTTACAATCTTACAATCTTCCTACCTTAGCCTCAAAGCAGCTGGTGTTACAGACATACACTATCAGGCTTGGCTTGGGCTTGAATAGATCTCCTATAGCAACAGAGATTCAGTAACCAAAATGGGACAGTCCCTAGGGCAGGCGTTAACAGGGTAACTACTTACATCACGACTCTGTTGCCTCTTTTACTACATTTTCCCAATATAAGAGCTATTGATAAAGCATTAGATACTTTTAATATAATGTAGAAGCCAAAATTAATATTTATAGAAATTATCACTCTAATAATGACTTAGTCCTTAATTTTATATATGTATAAATGTATAATCTGCTTCAAAGTATATGTATAAAAATAATTTCTATAAAGCAAATCTTGCATCCTTTAAATTTTGAACTTTGGAAAATAATAATAAAGGTATTTATTAAGACAAAACAAAAAGGATGGGCAATCAATAAAATGATACACTTGGCACTGTAAGATCAGCTGACTATCCCGAGCAATAGGAGACTGGCCGCTTTAGTGTTCCTTGTAGTTCAGACAGGGACTTTCTACTCGCACTGGTCTCTCTCGGCACTGGGCTACAATCCTAACAGTTTCCAGAATGTTCTCCCCTCCTTCCTTTCTCCTCTGAGCATTTGTGTGCATAACAGAAATGCAGTCATGCCACTCTTTCCCATTTAAGCATTCTAACATGCAAATTTCACAAGTGTCTTTTATTTGAAACTAAATAATTATGAAGGTTTTCAAGTCATTTAAATGTGTTTTTTAAAAATCAGTGTTTGCAATAACAAAAGCCTATATTAGTAGTTTCCTCTCTCCTTTAAAAGTTATTTCCAGCAAGAAAGAAAAAAAAAGATTGACAGAATTTCTAGCTAGTTAGGTTAAAAACAAAACAACACAGGATTCAGCACACCAACAAATGACAATAAATAAATAAGTAAATAAATAAATAAATAAATCAGGTTTCAAATGAACACAACATTCAGTCAGTGATCCTACCTGAGTATCCCCAGAGAAGCTGCTGTGCTAGAATATAATTAAAGCCGCGCTTAGAGAGACCAGAATAGTCAATATTTCACAAGTTCACTACAGAAATTACTCTGCATTTTAGAGCAATGCTGTCTGCAAAATCTCCACACAGCATTATGCAAAAGGTGTAAACAAAGCTCCAAACAGTATATGCATTTAAGATTTAAAGATCTATTTTGATGCAAATTAACCCTAAACTATGTAAGAACTGAGACTTAGTTCAGAAAATAGCAAAGAAGGGGAGTGCATATTTATAAGCACAAATTATACTGTGTTCACAGCAACCTGGAAGCTAACTATGGGCATTTTCACAGGCTATTAGCATAAAACAGTCAGAGGGCCTAGAGACAAATTGAGAAAGGGGGAAATAGAATTTTTAGAAGTACTTTAACATTTACACAAAGTAAAATTACACTTAATTCTCAGTCTGATAAGAAAAAGGTGAATTTATCAAACATTCCTATTGTTTATGACAATCAATAGTCATAAAATTCTAAGAATTACCCCCATGGACAACTAACCTTTCTATGCAAGTCATTTATTTTATTATGTATATCACTGCATCTCTGTGGAATATGCTTGTGCACTGGGGTTCATTGGACTCGATTTCAGGGCTAAGACAGAGACTGTAAGTCTCATTGGAATAACCTCCTCACCAGCAGTATTTGTCTGTCAGGCAATACTAAGTGCTAGAGCGCTGGAAATAAACACCCGGACATGAACTCAGACCTGGTCTGTAGCTAACAAGGATGGCAGATTAGAGAAAGGGTTACAAGTAACTACACAAGTGCAGGAGTGTGGTGCTTTGTTATAAAAGCATGTATAGGTTGTATCT
>NC_034597.1:52180225-52210333 GCF_900095145.1 Mus pahari | reverse complement strand
GGTGCTTTGTTATAAAAGCATGTATAGGTTGTATCTAACAAGGATGGCAGATTAGAGAAAGGGTTACAAGTAACTACACAAGTGCAGGGGTGGGGTGCTTTGTTATAAAAGCATGTATAGGTTGTATCTAACAAGGATGGCAGATTAGAGAAAGGGTTACAAATAACTACACAAGTGCAGGAGTGTGGTGCTTTGTTATAAAAGCATGTATAGGTTGCACGTAACGAGATGAACTAGGTGTGCACAGGGGGAAAAAAATCAGATGTCTGTGCCTAGTGGAGAAAAATAAGTGTTCTTTAAATATGGCAGTGATCAGGGGGAAAATAAAACCAAGGAAGGAGCTGGGTAACAGCAAACACCCATTTAGCATTCCTGTGTACCGAGAATCTTTTTTTTTTTCTTTATTTACATTTCAAATGCTATCCCGAAAGTTCCCTATACCCCCCCCCTGCCCCTGCTCCCCTACCCACCTACTCCCACTACTTGGCCCAGGCCTTCCCTTGTGCTGGGACATATAAAGTTTGCAAGACCAAGGGGCCTCTATTCCCAGTGATGGCCGATTAGGCCACCTTCTGCTACATATGCAGCTAGAGACACAAGCTCAGGGGGTACTGGTTAGTTCATATTGTTGTTCCACCTACAGGGTTGCAGCCCCCTTCAGTTCCTTGGGTACTTTCTCTAGCTCCTCCACTGGGGACCCTGTGTTCCATCCAATAGCTGGCTGTGAGCATCCACTTCTGTGTTTGCCAGGCACTGGCATAGCCTCACAAGAGGCCGCAATATCAGGGTCCCTTCAGCAGAATCTCGCTGGCATGAGCATTAGTATCTAGGTTTGGTGGCTGATGATGGGATGGATTCCCGAATGGGGTAGTCTCTAGATAGTCCATCCTTTCATCTTAGCTCTAAATTTTGTCTCTGTACCTATATCCTTTCATGAGTACTTTGTTCCTTATTCTAAGGAGGAATGAAGTATCCACACAATGGTCATCTTTCTTGGTTTTCTTCTGTACCGGGAATCTTTTTAATGCCCAGAAAAAATAGAACCAGGACATGAAAAAAGCCTGGTAGACAATGTCAAGGACTTTGACCTTTCTTATATGAAAAAAAACAAGAAGCCTTTCAAAGATATTTGATAAAAGGTAGAAAAGCAATGTTTTAGAAAGGTAAGTTCTCTCAGTGCTGGGCTAACTGGAGAAGTAAGAATGGCTGTGAGAGATACCAAGGTTATGCCTGCATTTCAGGGGGAGATGGCAGCGGCCTGAATAAGGGAGAAGGTAGGCTTTGAACAGATTCTTCCTAGCACATGGTCCTTTTCTGCAACATGTAATTATGGGTATGGTAGTCTCAAATATCTCCACAAATCTTGTGTCAGTTATAGCTATCTGTATGCCAGAGGCTGGCAATTAAAAATACAAGCTTTCCTGAAGATATGGATCCATGCATGTGTGGTCATCACCTCTTCAATAGTATTCATCATAATAAAGTTGTATCAGAGTCATCATTGAAAACATGCTGTCCCCTGAGACATGAAGGCTAGAGGCCAGGCAGAATACGCAACACCATACCTGCTGTGCTACCCAGCTCAGCAGGCCCAGTCCATTCTCTGCACCTGACCAAGCACCCATCGCATGAGTGACAGTGCTCATTCCCATCCATATCCTATGCGGCTGTGGGTTTTATCATCTATTTATTAACTTCACCTGGCACAATGCTTGGTATACACAGGAAAATGAATCATTTAAGGACTTTTGAGTCACTAATTGTAGCAGAGAGTGTAATCTTATCTAATTTTTTTTTAAAAAGCTTGAAAATTATGAAATATGTATGTAGGATCCTGACACCACTCCATTAGTAATTTGTCTCACTTAACTGCTTATTTTTTCTAGTCACTTAATTTAAAACCCATTTAGTGGCAGAAGTATTTAACTAGTCATCTATTACCTAACTTCAGCTAGTCATCCATTTACTCAAGTAATTTAAACCACAAATAATCTAATTCACAAATTTAAAAAATGAGAAAACGAAACCAGAGTTGTGGCTCCAACTGCATCTCAAGTTATTGAAAACCTTCTATTTCCTTGAGCTTTTCAAGTGGAGATGACAGAGGCTCAGATACCTATAGGCTATGAAGAGTAAACAACAGAAGATGCTCATCACAAACAATGTCTCCTACCTGTAGAAGGGAGAGGAACCAAGACAAGGTCTTGAACTTGAAGCCCACTACCAAATCCACCACAATAGCATCTAAAACCAGACAGAGCTCCAAGACCATTCCCCCACACTGTGACCTCTTGGGGCCTGTGGAATCACATTTACTGTGTGGCTCAAGAGCTGCCTCCAGCACCCCTCTCCCATACTTGGGCAAAAGAGAGGACAAAGACTCCATCTACTAGGCAGCATTCCAGGAAAGCTAGGCCCGAACTTCACTCTGGAGTTCAGGGCCAGGTCTGCTATAGTAAGACCCAGACCCAGCAGAAAACAGAAGCCTTAAGAGCCTTCCCAACACTGGACACAGATCTGCGCAGCAGGAGGACAGACTCATGTTCCAGCGTGCTTCACTGTCAGCCTTAGAGCAGGACTTCTTCCTCAGCTCTTTTTCTTGTATGTTAATATCAAGCTCATGAGTGCCTCCCAAGCTTCCTCTGTGGTTACCACATGCTGGGAGCCGGCATGGAATGTGTGGGACACATAGATAGAGGCTGCTCAGTTGGAATTATTAAAGGTCAGGTTAAAAAGTTCTGGGTACTATTGCATAGTAGGGTAACTATGGATAAAAATCATATAGTCTATATTTCAAAAAGCTTGAAGATTCTCCGTCAAGAAGTAGAAAATATTTAAAAAGACAGGTGTGGTTAAGTTCACTTGAATATTATATAATGTGTATATCACATACCATATAAACATGCAATTTTTCTTTTTTATGTATGACTTAAAAGATGGATTCAAAGTGAGTTAGGAGCTGTAGATGTAGCCCAGTGGTAAAGCACTTGCCTAGCTGCATGAAGCCTTGAGTTCAAACACCAAGAACAGACAGCAGACAAGGCACAGGATGGAAATAAGTCTTCCCAGAAATAAATGCTGGGTGGTAAGTACGGATAGGAGAAAGTGCTCACATGGGTTTAAAACAGTGACTGAGCACGGACCTTAAAGTGTTAGATAGCGTGTTCTACAGTGTGTGACACAGTGGGGACAAGTCTGACCAGGCTCACTGCTCTCCTGAAATTAGGAAGCGTCCAGGTTCACGAGATTGTGCTCTTCCAAGACTAGACCAGAGAGGGGCCCTAAATGGACGGAGGCCTCTGAAACAGCAGTTCACAATCACACATGTTCAAGAATCACAGCTGACCAATATCGTGGCAAGTTCAGTCATGGAAAGCCATCTAAGTCCTACTACAAGCCCACAGCAGCTAAGTGTCACAGTCATATGGAGAGTGAATGCCACAGCAATGGTTAATTCCACAAGTGAAGTAACATTACAAGAAAGTACAACAGTAGCAGATCCATAGACAGAAGGATAAACAAAGTTTCTACGAATTGTTGAACAGAACCTACAGTTGCAGAACAAAGATGATAAACCAATGGTTCACTGTGGAGTAAGCTTCAAGGATAGAAACAGCATTTTTAAGGGGTCACACAAGAGGGAAACAAGAGAAAAGGAGAGGTCTGTGGCTGACATTCTGATTTTAAAATATCTATGGATCTCCAATTAAAGTGATCACAATGGCTTCCACATGCAGGAAGTTATATGTTAGACACTAGACTGGACTATCATTTCTGTCTATATGATCTGGTCCTCATAGGAATGCCTACAATGTGTTATCACAGTGACACTTTTAAGTAGCCTGCCTTGGTGTAACTATGCAAATTAGAATCAAACTCAATGGATATACAGTGAATGCTGCCAAGTTCTTCCCAACCCTGATCAACATAAAGTAAAAAAACTTGACATAAAAAGGAAAAACAAAAAGAGGGAGGCTGGGTAGAAGGATCAGTGGGAATGCATATCTAAATACTTGAATAGCTTTCTTGAAAAGGACAGTTTTACAACAAGTGAGTCATCAGAATGCAGGAAACCCGCATCACTTCAGGTCTCACAGGCACAAATCCTGTGACAAGGAACATTTATAGGCTCACTCTTGGTCTCACTTTTAACTCCAACCTCATTGCCCAGACAAATTCTAAATCCTTTCATGCATATTTTAATGAATAAAAATAGAAATGATGAACAACTTTTCCATGAAAGGAAAAGGTCATGTGTTGTCTACGACATATCACAAAGAAAAAGCTCCTTGGTAAGACAAATTCTGAAATCTGGGGGCCAATGTCTAACTGAGGAAAAGTCCAGACAGTAGCTTTATAGGTGAAAGAATATTTACAGAAGTTGGGAGATAGAATTAGAGTCAGAATCATGGTAATTTTCCCTCCAAATTACTGTCATTTCCCCAAAATCATTCCCAAAGAAGGGCATTTATAGCTTTCCTGGGTCTCCTCAGTCGCCTTCCCTCGCAGTGTCTTGGAATTGGATTGGAACACATTTTCTGGAAGTTGATCCCATCTGGTAGCTGACCACCTATAACTGTGCTGGGACAGCAGACGAGGGAGACAAGGTGGAAAACCTGGCCTCTTGCACTCATCTGAAAACTCTGAACCTAACTTTTCCTCTTATCTGTGAAATTTAACAATCACTTTCATTGTTATCACACATGCTGCAAGATCTGAGGATAGGAGGGTCTGAAAAGAACTAGCAAGCACTGGGGGAAATCCCAAAAGCACTGTGCAGGTTAAGATACACTTCCTGCAAATGCCTGCTACCAAGAGCGATGACATGAGGTTCTCAATGACATTGTCATTGGATTCTTGTTAGATGCTACAATGGCTCCTGACACATCTTAAAGTGAACAATTCTCTTAGGCTGAGCCGTATGGGCTCAGATTTATAGATCTAAAATGGACAGTTATTAGAAGAAACCTTATAAAAGCTGTTTGTATTTTTAGAAAGAGGGTTGTTTAAGAAAAGCACTGTGAGCTGGAGAGATGGCTCCGCCATTAAAGGTTAAGCTCACAACCAAAAATATAAGAACAGCACTGAATAGTTATAATACCTCGGGTCTGCGCAGCTTCTTTTAAAGCAGCTAGAAGGTGAGGCTTCAAGTTCTCCAAAATAAGTCTTGCTTCAAGACCTGGGAAAAGGGACCTAGAATTCGAGAAGTACACAGCAGTTATAATCCCAACAATTCTTCGGTTAAAAACGTCCACCATGTAATTTCAAGCCAGTTAAACCTGCTATTTTATTTTATGTGAATTACAGTACACATCAAACTTTGCTTTAGGCATCATACACCATGAAAATTCAAAAACAGTCAAAGTATTTAATAGTATATACCCTCAGCTATAAAAAAAACCTTAGTTACTGAAGCCAAGTATGATGACGGACACATGTAACCACAGCAAAGCATGACAGACACATGTAACCCCAGAACTTCAGTGGCTGAAGCAAGAAAACTGCTTTCCAGGCTAGACTGGGATACACCATGATACTGTCTTAAAAATACAAAGAAATAGTTATTTAATATACTATTTTAATTTAAATTTCATCAAAGTAATTCTAACTGAACTTACCTCTTTTAGCAATTTATAATAATTGTTCTCATTGTTGTGTCTGACAAATAGCTACTAGAATAATCGTTTTTTTGAGTCAAAATATTACTACTATGTTGTCTTGGAATTCCCAGGTCCAAGTGGTCCTCCTACCTAAGCCTCCCAAACAGCTGGGACTGTCACTGTACGGCAATAACCCAGCTTTTCTACAATGCTTTTTCACTTTAAAATATAAAATATATCTTTTAACATTTCATGCCTCACCCACCCACAAAATCCACACAGACACCTGGCAGTAAAGAACTGTGTGGAAAAGCCAGCCCCCCACCCCCGCCCAGATCGGAGTGTCGGAGCCCCACAGTACCTACCTTGGGAATTCTTCTGAGGTGATGTAAACGACATCTTGATCAGAGACAGAGGAGGAGAAGGGGACAAAAGCCCCACTCTGTAAAGGCAGCAGCTCAAGCCCAAGCAGCTCACTGTAGGCTTGGTCGGAAAGTACAAATTCCAGAAGATGGAGCTTTTCCTCCGCACCGCCCAGGTGTGCACACTTCCTCAGTACCTGCCGCACCCACGAAGGCGTCACCTTCCTCACAGGAGATGCACCGGAGGTGGCAGAGGCTGCACTGAGCTGAACAGCAGCAGCCAAGTTCCCTGGTACCTTGGCAATCTGCTTCCCTGAGCTCTGGAGGTAGTTGAGCACAGATCGAGTGGATTCTGAACTTTCGTCAAGTTCTGAGAAGTGCACCTGCTCCAGCTTCACCCACTCGCCACCAATTGAATAAATGACAGCATGCTGGAACAGTTCACTGAACAGTGGACCCAACACTGGATGCCAGTGTGCCTTGACCTTGCTGGCCTCAGGCCAAAGTTTGTAAATGGTGTCAACTGATAGGGGGAAATCAGAGCTCTTCTCTGACTCCAGGAGTTTTATTGAGTCTAGGATGAGAGTAGCATACGTTTTGGGAACAACATTCACAATAAGAAATTCATTCCACAAGGCCGCAGGGTCTCTCCATTGGTCCAACTCTCTCCATTTTATGCTCCTGCGGTTGTCAGTCAGGCCAAAGAAGCCACTGATATGAACTGGAAGCCCCGTTCTGCTTTCTTCACCAGGAGGCAAAGGAAGAAAACAAAATGCTTTTCCTGAGAAATCATATATTGCTCCATTTTCTTCATCCTTGCCTGATAAAGGCATGGCTAGTCCAATGATTGGGACAAATTTCAGTTCATCAGCCAAAGAATCTAGTTTACTACTAATGCCCCGCCCACCCACACTGTTACACACCAACCAAGACGTCTTCTGGGTATCTTTCGTGCTCTCATCCTCCAGAACTATGTTTATATGATATGTTACACAGGTGACACTGTTGCTTGGGATCTTCTTACAATAGTTACTTATAGCCGTTCCAAGAATCTTGATAGAATTTGGCCGTTCATGTTTCAGGGCCTTATTCTCACTAGCAGTCACTCTAAATACCAGTTTTTCTGTCCCATCAGCCTCTCGGACATGTAAAGACACAGCCTGCACACTCTTCAGGAAGAGTAGCAGTGTGTCTGCATCAGCCCGGAAAGAGTCAAACAACTCCAGAACCTTCTGTTTAGTGTAGAGATTGCTGCTAAGCTGGGAAGGCTGTAAGCGAAGAGGGAAACGGAAAAATGTCCCTGGGAAGCTGCCATTTGCAAAGGTCTCCTTGGTGCTTCCAAACACGCCAATGAAGGGTGCGAACTGATCCGGGAGCTCATTTATCTCTCTGATGTCATCTTTGAGATTCCAACATTGGCCTGATTCATGGGGGCCAAAAAGTGTTTGATGAGGATCTAGCATCCCTATCTGGTCACCACTAAAGATACAAGGAACATCTGTAAAATTGAAAACCAAGGTATGACCAACTCAGAAGACCGAAGAACTGTAATTGCAGCCATAATAAAATGATAACTGCCATCAAAATATTACATAAGAAATAGTCTGACATATAAAATTCAACAAGTAACTTCATACTTTGAAAGTGATACAGAATGGTTTCTGGTTTGAGGCAATCTAATAAGAGCCAATAATAGAAAGTTCCATGTTTTTGTGAAAATCTAAGCTATATCTTTAAATACTCATTAAGTGTAAGAGATAAACACTATTTAGATATTTATACTCAGTGCTCACTTAATAAGCCAAGTAGAAAGAAAAGAGTTACAACCTATGCTCAAATTTAAAGATTTAACTTTCTACTACGATGATGCAGGTTGCTCCACTGCCATATAACTGAGCAAGTACAGACCCCACAGTGAGTGAGTCATGAGCTTTCCTGGGGAAGGACGCACATGCGCACAGCTACAGTTCTTAAAGATCCACATCTTACCACGTGGCCTCTAGACTAATGTCAACTGTTCTTTTGTTCTTCAACTGAAGACAGTGATATTTCAACACTGGCAGAACTGGCTTTGTTAGATTTCTCAAACTGAAAGAAACGTTTATCCATGGTGCTGCTCAAAGGGCTTCTTCCCAGGGGTAATTGCGGTGTGTCTTGTCTCCCATGCAGACCTTAGCCTCTAATCTCCATGTACAATTAACTCTAGTAAAGTATGCCACCTCTTTAAGATATATACTTGTGAAATGCAAGTACTGTTGGGACAATCACCTAAATTCTTATTCATCTTAAGTAGCAAATCTTATGTCCACTAAATCCATCAACAGTATAATGTAGGATATATTTATCTCTAGACTCTTTACAAAATGACACATACCCATACTGAAATCAAGTCAGAGACTTCTGACATTGTAAAAGCATAACCTGTGGCTTTCTCAAATCTCCAGATTGCAAAACAACCTTCCAGCAAATGGCCCCCATCAATGTGTTCACTGTCAAGCAGGAGAGAAAATAACACTGAGCTACACAGATGGGGCAACTGACCTGATCTAAACCCCTGCATAATAGTCTCTACATCTGTGCAATCCTCAGGTGTGCTTCAACAAGCACAAACAAACCATCACTCAGAGCCCGGAAGGTGATCTTCCAAAAGATAAATACATAAATACATTACATGTGTAACAACTACATTTTAGTATATAGCAATATAATTTTAATATGTCACCCAGTCAATATAAAACAAAATATCAATGTTAATATAAGCACAGTAGATGTACTAACATTTATCTATAGTCTGGCTGACTCTCCTCCCCACTTGCCCACACCCAATACTGCACCTGTTATATGGTAGACAGAATTAAACCCAATTCCAAATCTTCCAACCTTCAGGGGATCATCTTTTTTCCTGCTTCTTGCTATTTCCTGAATGCCATGCCAGTCCTCTGGGGTGAAAACCGCATTGTTGTACACATAGAGAGCTGAGCCTGGGTGTTGAAATGCACAAGCAGTTACTTAGAAGGAGTTCACCAGAATGGATGGCTCTGTTTCAGGAGACTCATCCATACAGAACCAAAACAAAACAAAATAAAACAAAACAACAAAAACAAAAACAAATAAACAAAAACCCCAAAACTCTAATTGATGAGACCCATGAGTACAGTGACTAAGTTTTGCATTATTATTTCAGTTGTCTTCAAAAGAAAAATAAAAACAAATTTGGTAAAAGCTAACAGCCAGAGAAATATATTATTTGTCAAAAGTCCTGAAAGAAGAAATTAAGAGAATATAGAACTTAAATACCAAGAAACACAGAGCAAACAAGGATATTCCCACAGTTCACCATACCCTGTGAAAACTCTTTTGAGTCCCATATTTAAATCACTCGTTGTAGGTGGAAGTTCTTGAAAGTGTGTGCAGTGCACATTAGACTGATAAACCAATCTGTGCTGTTTAGCTCATCAAGGAGCTAGCTCCGGAATCATTGCTGCCCCCTTCCATGTCAGACCCAAGCGTGCTTGTGCCAGTGTCCCCTCCGGGGCCTCTTATGAGGATGATCTGGGGCCCCCTAACCCTGTGACAGGGAGGGATAAGAAGAACAAAACACTACATGGGTAAAAGCATTGTGTCCTAGCAAATAGCTGGAAGGTAAAGTGTTTCTAACCAACGTCACTACCAGTTATCCCATGATATAAAAGTTCTGCAATGCAAGAGAAGCCAGTTCCACTGTGGGAAGCTCATCCAGGGGGAGAAGGCCCAGTGGGGAATTCCAGTCTGATTGTCGGAGCTTCCCTAGTCATTTCTGTTGTATACTGTGTCCAATCTAATGATGTCATCTCTAGTCGTTGCTATTTGTTCTTTACTTGGACACCATTCTGAGGGGGGACTCTGTTCTGCCCCAGACTCTCCATTGGAAACTCCAGCTGGCTGTCTTAAAGGGGCTTTCTCAATAAACTTCTGCTGGATGCTTTCAGCAAGTGACCTGATGCTTTATTATCTATCTATCTATCTATCTATCTATCTATCTATCTATCTATCTATCTATCTACCTACCTACATACCTATTATCTATCCATCCATCTATTTGGTGCTATTTATTCTTTTACTTTTTTCTGTATACTGTACAAGGTCATCCATTCAAAACCGAAAGTATAGCAACCATAGATCATTCTCTAGATGTATAGAACAATCTATTAAGAAAACCTACAACCTAAACAACTTTGTCACTGTATTTTTTTCATATAGTAGAAATCAAGTACTTACTAATGTTAGGAATCACCTTGTGAATATTTGGGTTGTATGGTTTTGATTTTGCTTTACTTGGTTTCTATAGAAGGCATTGATGGTATAATTTAAATAGTCCTGAATTTGGTAAATATTTAAATAAATTATTTGAAATTGTAATGCTATTTCCAAAGTGGTTTCTTTAACAACATATTGTATTTATAATTTCGAGCAAATACTCTCTTTCGAGACTGGTTTTCAGAAATCCTAACATTATCTATATATAAGCAACTATGTCAACTTTAAATATGACAATGTTTTCCTTTGAAAAGTTGCTTAAGAATAACACAGACACAATAAAGCACAGAGCCAATATATATATATATATATATATATATATATATATATATATATCCTCAGACCTGTGCAACCTCCATGCTAATGAACAACACAGAGATTCCCAATACCTAAAGAACATCTCTCCATAAGCGTCTTTAAATATGGGATGTTGGCCTGGTCTGGTTTTGGTTGTAGTTGTTTTAATCAGTGCGGCAGCTATCTTTAAAACAAAGTCAGGACATGAAATTGATCAAGGCTGCAAAGACTATTTTGAAAAGGACAAGCACACAGCTGTGAAAAGGTACTCAGGCAGCAAGGGGGTCTGGTGTCACCAGAGTCACTGTTACCAATTACAGCCACAGACTCAGCTTCTTCATCTATACCAACATAAGAGCTTTACCTCCCCAGACAGGAGTGTTAAGAATCCACTGTGATATAAATAAAGGCTCACCACAGCACACACCATAGAGAAAAGCCCTTAAACTGTCAGCTATTTCTATTATGATACAGTAAGTCTTCAATATAATGTTAATCTTTGTTAATAATATATAATTTTACATAATATGCAAAAATAGTAATACATGACTTATTAATAACCAATAGCTAACTACAGCTAATATAAAATGGCATCAGTCAAATACTATATGTTTCTGCCTACTCCCTTTTCACTAAAAATATCAGACACAAAAGGAAATATCACAGAACAGGCCCAGGAGTGAATTTCTTGCCAGAATCTAGAAAAACAACAATATAACTTTAAGCTCTCTAGAAGGGAATTAGGAAGCCCAGCAGAGTCCCCAGTGCTGCAGCAGACCACCACTGGGGGAGGGGCAGTCCTCATCCTCCTAGGACCACCGGGAGAGCTGAGCGCTCAGATCCTCAGCTGGGGCGGTACTCCCTACCTCTGCATTCTATCAGGGATTACCAGGCTTGAGCTAGAGCATGGAGTCATGGCTGCCACCAGTTTATACAAGAATGCCTGTCGTGTCCAGAAACACGTTTATGCCTCTGGCTTGTATAATCTTCTTACTTCTCTAGAAGGCACAGATTAAGAAAAAATTGGGAGAATCACACTTATTAAACAAGTCTTCAAAGGAAGAAGAATGACTGATCCCTGGTCACTCAGAAAGCTGGCGTGGGTGCTGTCTAACAACCTAGTGATCTTTTTGCTGTTCTGTGGAGCCAGCCTTCCTGAATTTCCCAGTATCATGAGCATTGTCTAGGCCCTAATCCTAAACTTAGTCTCTCAGTAAAGAGAACCCATCCTTCTGAAAGAGGCCCCAGGTAGTGTGTATTCTCCATCAACAGAATCTGTCCTGTGCTTATTACAAATCCTTCCTCCGCAGGCCCTTGCCCTGAGCACTGATTATCAGCCAACAGAACCCACGCGCATTGCAAAGGTTACGGGCGCTTTGCTACTTTGCTAGGAAGTTTCTATGCAGCTGTGACTAAAGCTTTGTTGTGCTAACAGTCACGTGGAAACGTCTTCATTCCCAACCTTTTACAGGGCTTATGTGTAAGGAAAGTAAACCCTGAGGTTAGACTCTGGGAGTTCCGGCCCAGAGCCTGTCAAGGTGGTGCTGACTCCAGTTTCTCTCTTCACCTCGCACTTCCCTGCTGGCTGTGAGGCCTACAGGGGCCCCAACACCACCTCCTCTTGTAAGGTGACCCCTGAGCCAGGGGATGACGATTCAATGACCGTTTCAATCTTTTGGTGGTGGTTGTGGTGGTGGGATATTGAAATGCTACGCAGAGGTCTGGCTGGCCCAGAACTCACTATACAGATCAGGTTGGCTTTGAACTCACAAAAATCCACCAGCCTGAGTGCTGGGACTAAAAGCGTGCACCACTATACCCAGCTGTTTCAATGTTTTCTTTAATGAAGACTGGAAACAAAACAAAACAAAAACAAAACCCAAAACAAAACACCTTAAGAATTGCTTCTAGGAGCTCTACACCCTCACCAGCACAGCGCATCAGAGCAATAAGCAGAGACCTCCTGGGGCATAAGGACAGCTCATCACACCGAGGCCCCCATTTTCTCCTAAGAGTAACTTTCTGTCACTAGTTTTTCAGCAGGAGAACACAGAGATCAGAGGGAGTGCCTGGTGTGTCACCGCCTGTGG
The DNA here is from genome assembly GCF_900095145.1 of Mus pahari. Classification (NCBI taxonomy): domain Eukaryota; kingdom Metazoa; phylum Chordata; class Mammalia; order Rodentia; family Muridae; genus Mus; species Mus pahari. The sequence continues at coordinate 52,197,688 of NC_034597.1, read as the reverse complement.
AGCTGTGGCGTGGGTAGGGCTGGGTAGGACCAGGATGCAGTCTGCAGGCCCCTGAATGCAAACTGAGCATCATTGCTGAGCTACATTAAATAATAAAACTAGAGCCAAGAAACAACAAACTAATCCTCTCTCCGCTGAATGGCTGGTCTCTAGAGGACAGCACTGGAGTCGGCAAGGTGGCAGGTCTCAGAACCAGGGTACAAGCCTCCTGATATTACCACAATATACACATCTCTTTTCCCAGATCAAAGTTCCATGGCCAAGTTTTAAAACTAATGTCACAATGACAGTAACCATGGCAATAAATGCTAAATATCCAATAACAATGGTGACACTTTCACACAACCCCGTTTTGTCACTTAGACTTCTCTCAGCGATATCTAAGAAAATGAGCTAAGACTTCTTTTTCAGTTACTGTACATCATATACAAGTATTCACAATCATCCACCAATTTCAGAGCTGAGCTAAGTTACATCCACTTTTTTTTCCACATTTCAGAGTGCGAGCAAGCTTGCAAGCATCTACAGGTAACGGCTCTCTTATGACTTTCCCTCTCACTCCCCCTCTTCCCTCCTCGTAGTGAGTCTATATTCTCACCCCCAGCAGAAGGACAGCCCTAAAGCAGGAGACAAGATACAAAAGCACATTGTAAGACTGTGTTTCTTTCCAAATGCAAAAGAAGTGATATTTATATAGAGGCAGTGTCCTTTATCTTATTCATAATATAAAGTACAGGTTGACTGACAAGAACAGGAGCTATGTGATTGCTAGCCATTTAATTTTAATCTTTTTTTCCTCTAAGGATACTACTAACTGGCAGAAACATCTTCCCACCAAAAGCAGAGGAGAAGAAGCCCAACACCTGAATTAAACATGCCAAGAAGTACAAATGATAACTACACTGTTTATTAAGTAAATAACTGTAAATCATTTTAAAATCACCATTAGTTAGGGAGAGGGAACTTATAGAGTCCACCTCCAGCAGGAAGGCAGGGCATCAAGTGAGGGATGGGGTTGCTATCCCACAGTCACACCACTGACCCATAATTGTTCCTGTCTGAAAGAATTATAGGGATGGAAATGGAGAGGAGCCTGAGGAAAAGAAGGACCAGCGACAGGCCCAAAGTGGGATCCAGCTCAGGGAGAGGTCCCAAGGCCTGACACTATTACTGAGGTTATATATGGAACGCTCACAAAAAGGGATCTATCATGACTGCCCTCTGAAAAAACCCAACAGTAGCTGAAAGACTCAGATGCAGATATCTGCACCCAACCAAAGGACAGAAGCTGCTGACCCCTGTGGTTGCATTAGGGAAGACTGAAAGAAGCTGAGGAGAAAGGTAATCCTGTAGAAGGACCAGCAGCCTCAATTAATCTGGACCCCGGAGATCTCTCAAACACTGGATCACCAAACAGACAGCATACACCAGCTGTCATGAGGCCCCCAACACACATGCAGTAGAGGACTTCTGGGTCTGTGTTCATTCAGAGATGAAGCATCTAACCCTCAAGAGAACGGAGGCCCCAGGGAGTTTAGAAGTCAGGTGAGGTGTGTGTGTGGAGGGGGATGTCCATGTGGAGATAGGGGGTTGGAAAGGAGGTGTTGAATGTGGAGTAGTCGGAGGGCGGATGGGAGGGCGGGGAATGGAATATGGAGTGTAAAAAATAAATTCATTAAAAAAAAAAACCACCATTAGTATAAAAAACAAAATTTACTCCAATTTATTCTTACCTTGATATTGTGCCATATCTTTCGACCAAAGAGTCTCTGTTCCATATTGTGTTTCATCATATAAAAATTTAACCTCTGTGGCCCCAGCATCTTCTGCATTCTGAATTAATTCCTAGCCATGAAATACACCAAAAGTGACATTAATATAGTAATCTACTGTTCAACTTTGATTTACCTACAATATCTAAAAAGTAAGTATATTAAAGAGAAGAAAACCTCACTCTCCATGGGTAAAGTTAAGCCCCAGTCAGGTTCCTATTGAAAGTAGCTCCTACATACACAGGAGTTGGGAAGTCTTTCCCAGCAACACATCTGCAAATCGCCTTTGAAACTGCTATCGTTTAGCCTCTATCTACAAATCCTGGAAGTTCGAAATATCCAAAGTCTTTGTTAAAAAGAGACTACTCTAATTCAAAGTTCTATACAGATTGTTCTGGAATAGCTTATGCTTAAGCAGCTTCCAAAAATAGACCATTAGTTCTCAATTGTTTACCAAACTTTAAAAAGAATCTTAGAATCCTTTTTTTCTTCTAGATACAAGAATTCTCAATAGTATTAGTCTACATGCACCCTTAGTAGGCAATACTCTTGACAGCCTGACATTCCTGAAGCAGAAAGTATCTTAGTACTGAGAACCATTCATAAAGTAGTATCGATCATTTGTTGGATATGGGTGAATGGGTGGGTACCTAGACATCTGGGGCCTAGAAAGGGAAGGACAAGGATATTAACAAAATTCTCAGTCCTAACCCCCCAAATACTTCTACACAAAACATCCTTGTCAACTAGAAGCAAGCTACGGCTGAAATAAGATTCGAGCCATAGAGATACACCTACAATCATCAAAACTTGAATGGAACTCTGGAGAGCCACCCCTATACCTTGTTCTCCAGAGCCTGTCTACAGGCTCTGTAAGGGAAAAATCATCACATGATAAATTCCTGAATAGACTCCTATTTAGAATAAAGTAAACTGAGGGCTACCACCTTAAATGAATATGTGGGTGTTTAGAAAAGTCCACACCAAAAAAAAAAAAAAAAAAAATCACCTCACATTATCAAACTCATCAACATCTGACTTTAGGGAAAGTTTTTCTTTTATTTCCCTGGAACCTTGCAATCACTAAATTAAAGAGCACTTCGGCTGATACAAAGCAATGCCAATGGCAAAGCCTCTAGAAGAGTACAAATGTCGAAGAACTCAGGAAGAAGAGACTTAAACAGCCAACCTGGGATTGGGCTTATCAGGTTCACCAAGTACATCCACAGGCCTTATGGGCACTTCAGTATAGCTCGAGGGCACAGTGCTCGACTAGCATAGGAGAGACCCTGGGTTTGAGCCTCAGAAAATGGAGGGCTGGAGTGTTTGGGCCAGCAGCCATCGTCTAACCCTGAATATACTCACCTGAACTGTCTCTAACCACCCACACATCCACTGGCAGCTATGGCTGCTATTTATGCAGTTGCCATTTCTCATAGGTGTTTTAATGGCTTAGATCCCTTTCCTTTCCGTTCAGTCCAAGGAAGTCTTTTAAAATGAACAAGATGTTAATATGATGGGTGGACAGTAAGAAGAACTAAATGATTGGTAGAATACTATGTTAGCTTACAAACAATGAAAAGAGTTCATAGTTAAGAGTTTGTCTTCATGACTTATAGGAAGCAGGGATTAAGAAAACTGAAGATAAAACACTAAGTTCCAGGCCCCAACCGCCAATCACAGGCTGTAAAACAAGTAAAGTAACGAGCTCCTCCAAGGCTGTAACCCTTAGGGGATCACATCTATGGATTCCTGAAAGCAGCAAGTCCCTAAAAATCTGGACCCATTTTAGCAAACACCATTGAAGGTGGAGGCTAAGCTACAGGCAATTCTGAGAAATGCCACTGAGCCTAGCACTAAATACCCAAGGAATAGAGATGCTACAGAACTGGCTACAATAAAAACATCACAAAAAGAGCAGAGGAGGCCAACCTCAGGAGACCTGGCACACCCTTCCTACTCACTCACTTCTCACCCAACTCCTGTAGCCAACAACTGAATCCTGACTGAATCCCTGCGGATCATCCCACACGGTCCTCCCCAGCCCCAGGACAACTCCATAATCATACCCTTCATTTCTCTGGCAACCAATATAAAAAATAGCTTTCAAACTAGCCTTCTACAAACACTATCCTGGAAGTCACTGGCTGCCATTCTGAAAGTCACACTGAAGAAGCTACTCCAGTATCCCTTAAGACAGCCCTGCCAGCCCGATCTTTGTGCCTATCCCAGCATGACAACATAAGCTACTAGACCTTAAAACATTGCTAAGCTGGAAGAGAGATAAGGGTTGGAACACTGCGGATGAGAATAACAAGGAGGGTACAGAATAACTGATCTACTGCCCCAGCTTATTAAGGGGTGTTCTTACTGAACACCAAACCTAATTTCCACAAAATCTTCTTTCATTGCTTTTTTTGTAGATGTCTAATTTTTCCTATTAATAAATATATTCATATTTAAAGAATATATCCCGAGCCGTGTCCATAACCCCAGCACTGAGACTGAAGCAGAAGCATGATGAATTTGAGGCCAACTGGGACCACAAAGAGAATTCCACTCCATCTTGGAGGAAAAATATTGTGATCATATGTAATTCAGACATAAATAAATAATTACCCTATTAAAGCAAACTCTCTCACAAAACAGCCTCTAAACCCAGAAGCCAAACAAGCATGTATTCCTGACCTCTCCATAGACTGGTATCAGGCTGCTCAGCTACTGGTTGGTTATTTGATTGACGGCTGGTGTGTGCCCAGGGCTCACTGCTCTCCAAGAGCATTCCTAGAGGACACTGTGTTTAAAGGGAGTGAGCATGCAGCAGCTTAGTGTGGTCCTGTACCCACAAACCCTCCTCCATTCACACCAGCTGAATTCTCAAATCTACCCCACTCATCTATGCACTGTGGCCTTGCTGGCAAGGTAATACAATCAAGTCTGACCAAATGCAAACTCTAAGTGCTTCGCTCTGAAGGTAAAGCCCACGGGACTCTATCAGATCTCCTACCTTAAGGATCTGTCCTCCTTCTGGATATCTTCTTAAAATATCCTTGAGAAAATCAACAAGGGGTGGAGTTGTTTGACCAAATCGACCTAAAATGCAGGATATATTTTAAAAGATTTAGAAAAACAGGATTTCATAGCATTCCTCCTGTGTGTGATTTGGTTCTGTCGCATGGTTTCAGGTATGGCACAAGAGAATCCTAGGACCAACTCAATGAAAAGTAAAGCCAATTCAGTGTTATCAAATCTCATGACATTTAACTACATGACACATTAGTTTTCTAAAGATTGTTCCAAGGCATACCTTCACAAATGGATAATTCAACAGCAAGCACTATGCCAAAGGGATAAAGGTGTTATTTTGTTTTAAAGGTGATTAAATAACTGGTGCTGTTTATTGCTCCTGTGACAAAAAATAAGCCACGGATAATGTCACTTGTTGTCACATTCTTATTACTCTCAAACGTAACCGATACTCTGATGACTCTGCCGTCCAACGACTGACCAGGTTAAAGAACTAAGTCCTGCCTGGACTGTTATACCCCAGCTGACCAGGCTGTCCTCAGATAGGTGGCAGGAAGATGTAAAGAGGAGGATGGAGAAAAAATTCCTTAAGAACAAGAAAAATTTAAAATCTGCACATAAATAAAAAGTAATAAAGTGCTTACACAAAGGTACCATCACCATAGGCTGGAACCAGAGTATCCCATTCTTTAGACTTCAAAATATTTGCACTAGTTAATAAAATATCTTAAGGATGTAACCCAAGGCCAAAGAAGAAATCCATATATATATATATATCCATTGCCTGAGGGTAAGCTACATAAAATTTTTAGTGTGCCTGTGTTTTTATGATAAACTGTCATATGAGGTCAAGTAGTGAACTTGTTGTCATTGTTGGCATTAGATGCCTTTGGCCCATTTTTGGATTTCTGCATTAGGAATTCTCAACCTGTACAACTTTGTATAATTTTGACACAAACATCACTGAGATCAAGACTGAGCAAGACTATGTCAACAGATTTCTCTCACTCATCACAAAACTAGTTACATCCACCATTTCCATGCTTGGGCAGCCTCTCCCTGCATTCTGTAATATGCTCTCATTTCATGTTTAAAATAAAACCTTGAGTTCAAGCTATTTTATTGAAGTGTGTACAAAAAGGTACAAACACTTAATGCATGAACTTGAAGGTCAGTATATATTCATGAAACTATCAAACATCATTATCATCACCACCATACCTTATCAATCACCTTCAAATGTTTCTTCCAACTCCCTTTAGTTTTGACTTTATTCCTTTTGTGGAAAAGCATTTAAGATGTTCCTACTTCCCAATTTAATTCCTTTGTTTGCTTGATTGTTTTGAAACAGTATTTTGCTAGGTAGCCTAGCCTGGCCTCAAAAGATCCTCCTGCCTCTGCCTCGTAGTTACCGAGCTTACAAGCATGCACACCACGCTCCGCTCGCCTTAGCCAGCCCGTCAGTACACATCACATCACTAACACCCGTCGTAACTGGGCCCTCCACGTGCAGCAGAGATCTCATCTGCTTTACATAGCTGAAATTTCATCTTTGCGGCCCAACACCTCTTCGTTTCACCGTCCTCCTAGTTCTTGGAGGCCACTACCCTCCCCCGCTGCTTCTGCATTAAAATAAAATCTTTAATGGACTAAATTGTGGCATATACTTCATGTAAAATCAATATTATACCTCCCCCTTTTAAGCCTTTTGATTGAAGGTTTACAAAAAGATGACAGGTTTTAGAAGTCAGGTCTCCAATCTTGATCCAATCAGGTATCTGAAAAAGAGAACAGAAAATGTGTAAGAAGCAAGATAATGTAGTAAGTACCAAGGAAGTGTTTGTGAGCCCCAAAAGACCAACCAGGAGCTAATTGGATGCAATCACACAGGGTCTTTGCTTACAAGCTCGAGTTTGGGTTTAACCCACCGCTGACCCACAGGATAGTTCTGGTGAAGAAAAGCCCTGATCACTCATCAGAACAAGGTTTTATAGAAAATGGCAAGTGAGGGGTGAGTGTTTCTAGTGTGGCAAGCATCTAATTGGGGTGCTACTGTGGCCTTTAGCATAACTGGCTGGTGCTGGGACCCAAACCATAAATTTAACTTCTGCTTTCCTCCTAATTAGTGGTTGTTAGGCAGGAGTGGGGCGGTGGGGGCTGTAACCTGGAGGTGCAGATTTGTTGGGGAATAACCTGGAAACTGGTACTAGATGCTGGATTTGTTGGGGGAATAACCTGGAGATGCAGGTCTTGTTGGGGGTGGGGGTAGCCTGGAAACTTGAGCTAGGCTCAGGTTTTAATAGAGGGTAGGTAACCTGGAAACTGAAGCTAGGTATTGGCCTGTTAGTTTACTAAATTTAAACTTAGGTCAGGTTTTCTAAGATGGAGTCTGAACCCCCAAAATTTGGTCTCTCAATAACATCAATACTGTCACTTCAAAACTTTCTCAAATGTTTTTCATTCAAGTAACATTAACTATCCTTACCAAGAAATAAGTTGCTCTGATGGGAATGTTCCAGAGAGCAGAACAGAATGCTAGTTAAAATCTTTATGGAATAATTAAGTTAGAATTTTTCTTTAAATAATTACAAATAAAAACAAACCTATTTCTCTTCTATCATATAATTCACCCCCTTCCTTTCTTCCCACCCTCTCTTTCACATGCTAGGCAAGTATTCTACCATTGATCTACACCCCCAGCCCAAATCATCCCAAATTCTCATTTTCAAATATGTAAAAGATGTTAACACAAACATCTTTTTAATCAATGATACCAATGTGTATTTGGTGTGCAGCATTGCTCCAGGAAACTGCAACAGATCAAAGGACAAAATTTTAGCCTATTAATATGCATAGCAATTTTCTTGGGATTAATCTATATGGCATTTCCCTAAAATAGCAATACATTTTTTCATTTATTTTCAGGGATATCCCATAGAATTGTGTTCCTAGACATTCCCTTTGGAAATCATTACCATATCTGCCCCTAAAAGGATGGGAGTAAGCTGTAACTTCCCTGAAACATGCCTCAGTGTTTGTCTTCCTGTTCCCAATAAAGGTAGGTACTTTAAAAACTCAACCTGGAAAAGGTGAACTCACAGCTTTCGAAACCTCTAGCACCCTCATCTTTATTTCACACTTCAACCAATAGTGTTACCACCTACAGGCACTTCAGGGGACCATCTCTCCAACCAATAGTGTCACCACCTACAGGCACCTCAGGGGATCATTTCTCCCAGAGCACCTCTGCAGCTACTTCTAGCCCAAGCACATACCCTCCAGTCTCTCCTGCCTAACCTGCATTTCTCCACTCCCAGCAGCTGCTGCTCTGAGGCTCCTGGGTTTTAATAACCAGCTCCCTTTTCATCTCCTTACTTTCTGTATGTCCTTGGTTATACAGCATGTTCACATCATACATCTGCTGGCCCTGAGAACTATCCTCTGAAAACTAGTGCATGCCTTACATGAGTGCTCAAAGAAACATAGGTGAGAATACTGACTGCCACTAACCAAACAAAACAACAACGATAAACAAAACAAAAGCCAACTTAGAAATAACCCAAATGTTGTGATATATTTGCATGGCAAAATATCACACAACAATAAATACTGAACAGCCAGGCTATATACACTTTAGATGGATACTAATAAAGAAATATTGAGTAAAAAAAAGCTACCCAGCTTACTACCTAAAGAATGATAAGCTCCTTATAACAGGCATAACCAACAAAAGTAAATGGAACATTGTCTGGGTTATATCCTTAGGTTACACATACGTATGAAACGCAAACATAATACCCATTATGTCATCATGGGTGATCATTCCACTGGTCAATTAACCATCTAATTACAAGGAAGTAATACATAAACCAGTGCTCATTAGTCCAATTTGGGATCACTAAGGTACACTGGGAGAAAAAATGGCAGAAAATACAAAAGAAGGAAACGTATGACGTTTTCAGGTTTTAAAGAGAATCAACTACAAGAAACTAGACACCTAATGTAGGTGTATTAACTGTAGGTCTGGCACTTAACAATCTGGTAGACTATAATCTCTGTTGCTATCTATCACAGGGCAGTGAGGCACCTAAAAAGCAAGCTGGCTGTAAGACACCTTCAGCAGTGCTAACTCCTATGGAATGTACCAAGATTTGGGGGTTTGTATAGGCTCTCTTCCCTTCTCTCCTGGATACTGCAACCAAGCAAAGAAAATGTGCCTATTCCCTCCAGATGCAATGTACCTTCTATTCAAAGTGCCAGTCTCAATGTTTTGAAAGTGAGTATAAAATCATCAGATGCTTCATCTCACCAGTCTCATTCTCCCTTACAAACCTCAGAGATAGGCATTTCAATTACTACCAGTGACTCTACCAAATTATTAAACAGTATGATAATATAACTGTTCAGCAGATCACCTGACACCTTTTTTTTTTAAATATCAACGACACAGGGAAATAGATGCCCAGGAGTCAAAATCGGGGGGGGGGCAGGGGAGGGACATGACACACTTGTGATGAATTAAAAGAGAAAAGCTAAATCTCCATCTACTATCTATTATCATCTGCTGCTCACACAAAAATATTCAGAATTTAATAATGTTAATCTAAGAAGTCCTAAGCAGCATGGGACTGAGAGGTAAAGAGGGTGAAGTCCACCTGTGGAGAGAATGCCAACACAGTGTTTCTTCAGAGCGTTAAATGGGATGGTAGGTAGAGAGGCCACAGAACAGTGTCTGGAGCTCGGCAGGGTGTAGAGGCCATAGAACAGGGCCCAGGAGCTCAGCAGGGTGTAGAGGACATAGAACAGGGCCCAGGAGCTCAGCAGGGTGTAGAGGACATAGAACAGGGCCCAGGAGCTCAGTGATGCTCTTCCCACACACTCCCCAGATACAGAAAGGGAGAACTGCTAAGCATCAGCCACGACCTATCTCCAGCTCTGACCTCTCTTTCTGATTCCATCTGCAGTTGTGAGCTGACTGTCAGTCTTTACAGTCACAGACCTTAGCAGTGACCAGACTTTCAAATGGGAAAGCAATTCTGACACATGAATTTGGCCCCAGTTACATATACACGGTGGTGGCAAGCAGGATCTGGGTCACCCACTTCTCCGTTATGTGCATTTTCCTAACTCCTTCTTTGTCTCACCATCAGCTGAACCACATCTAAAAGCAGACTGACTGCCACACTTCTTCCAGAATAAGCTGCCTCTGTCATCTGCTAAGAAACCCTTGCTCTCCTGGTCTGGTTTCAGGCTGCAAACATGCTCATAAAGCCGTCTGCCTTAGTTTACTTCCTCTCTCCTTCCTGTAGGCCCACGTGGAACCAACTGCCACAATTCTGTCCTTTACAAAGTGTCCTGTATATCCCTTCATTTGCTTATTTGTAGTGTGTGGTGGTGGTGGTGGTAGTGGTGGTGGTGTGTGTATGTGTGTGCATGTATGGTGTGTATGTATGGTATGTGTGTAGTGTGTGTGGTATGTGTTTGTATGTATATGTGTGCTGTATGTGTGTGTTGTGTCTGATATGTGTGTATATGTGTGTGTGGTATGTGTATGTGTATGTGTGTGGTTATGTGTGTGGTGTGTGTGTATGTTTGGTATGTATGGTATGTGTGTAGTGTGTGTGGTATATGTATATGTATATGTGTGTTGTATGTGTGTATTATATCTGGTATGTGCGCGTGTGTGGTTGTATGTATGTGTATGTGATGCATGTATGGTATGTGTATGTGTGTGGTATATGTATGTGTGTATGGTTATGTATATGTGTGTATATGTTTGTGTGGTATGTATATGTGTATATGTCTGTGATTATATGTGTGTATGTATGTGTGGTGTGTGTATAGTTTGTTATGGGTGTATGATGAGGGCACACATGTGAAGGTCAGAGAACAAGTCTGTAGAGACGGCTCTTTCCTTCCACTGTCACATGGGCTCCCAGCATTAAGTTCAGTTGCCAGGCTGGCACAGCACTGAGCCTTCTCATATCCCCATGCTTTCAATTTCACCTTCACAGCCATGGTCTCACGACCTCAAACCAGATCGGTGATAGGCCTGGATCTCTTTCACCCCCCAACCACCCAACCCAAACAATATGACCACTTCGACCACCCCACATCTGAGTCCTGCACAGGTACCTGTAAGGAACTATTCCAGTATCAAGAGCTACAACTGAGTCACGTTACCATATGCATTTAGGGAACACGAAGACAAAGTGGACCCAGGAGTAAAGTGGGCATAGATGCAGAAGAGCAAACCCTTTAAGGCGGGTAAGAATGAAGGTGTCACAGACAAAGCAATAACAGTGTATTCCTCTGCAGTTCTGCCTCAACTCCTGGGGCAAGCCAATGTCTGCACATCAGCATCCCTGGCGAACATGGTAAGAAATGACCCGTCTGTAGAGGTGCCCAAGAGCGGGTCACCAGAGATCTATGTCTAATGTACAAGAAACCAGAAAAGCTACCCAGTGGATAAAAAGTTAAGACCACCCTGGAGGGCTCTGCATTAAGCAGTATGGAAACCCAACTAGAAATGCCATCCACGACACTCAAGTTACTCCTGTGATTTTATTCAACTTTTTAAGTCCTGGAAATGATGATTATCACATAAGAAAGGAAAGATACTAGAAGTAGAGAACAAGATCATTGCCAATAAAACTTAAGCTTCCCTTTCAAGAAAACTGTAGGGTTAGCCCCATCATTTAAGAATACAATTGAACATGTAAAATGTTCTCATTTTCCTAAGTATTAGTGGACTAAGCCATTCATTAGCACTTCAGAAGTTTTAAGTTTTCTCCTCGAAATAACATATTGAGTATTAAGTTATGTCTGAAGACCTTTTTCAGCTGTAAATTTCTGTGATTCAAAGACATTAGTGTAGAGTAATTGTTCAGCACATCCAAAGCCATAGGTCTCTGTCCCAGGACCACAAAGAGAGTGGGAAGGGCACCAGAATCAGCCGTTTTAAAAACACCATTCTTGTTAAACTTAGAAACTGAAAAATATAAATGATGATCCCGTTCTATCAATGGTGATGTCTGTGAATTTTAAAAACTCCCTGGTTCACAATGCCCATCAAAATACGTGTCTTCGTTTTAGGCAGTGAAGATTCACAAATGTGGAAACTGTAAATGAAAAAAAAAAAAAAAAAAAAAAAAAAAAAACCACAACCACGTTCCTGCCATTCTGCTCCAGCTCTTTACAAAGCTCTATTGAATCCTCTGAGCATCAGTCTTCCGTGACAGACAGGAGCCAGTGAATTTCCTGCCGCCAGCAGGCGACTGCGCCCATCTAAGAGGGCAGGCCTGGCGCTGACCTACCTCCCTGTCTCCGCGCCACAGTCGCTGCTCCGCCACCGGAAAGCCGGTCTCAGCGAAGATGCGCTCCTTGAGGTCCCGCCCGGTTGCGGTCGCCGGCACCGCCACGGTCCTGCAGCCCACGCAGCCGCGGAGCACGGTCACGCGGACCCACCTGCGACAGGCAAAGGGACGGACGGTCAGCGGGGTTCGCGCGCGGCCGGGCGGCACCACCCTCCCGCCCGGGGTCTCGTCACCTGTCCCCCATGGCGGGCTCCCCAGGCCTCCTCCTCACGACCAGCCCTGCCGCTCCGAGAGGTCCGCCACTGGCCCTGAGGCGGGGATCCTCATGGCAGAGGCCTGAACCGCCGCAGCGCTCTGCCGCAGCCCGCAGAAGGGCAGAGGAAGGCGCCGCTGCGGAGGAGGAGCGAGCCCAGGCGCGCCGCGCGCTCGGGGCTGCAAAGGGCCAAGCAGGCGTCGCCCGCAGGCATGCGCAGCCCTGGGACCGTTATCTGGGGAGCGGCCCTTCCGCGTAGCCACGCCTTCCTAGACGCGCCCTAAGAGCCGCTACTGTTCTTGGAGGAGCCTCAGGCCCCGCCTCGGCTCCGCCCCTCTCGTGGACGGTAAAGGACGGACCCGCCCCCTTCTCAGGCCACGCCTTCCTCTGACACACCCCGCAGACTGCGGCTGTTCTGAGGAGACTCAAGGCCCGCCTCGACCCCGCCCCGTTCCCCGAGCAGCTAAGGACCGCCTTGCGCCGGTCTCTAAGCCACGCCCCTCCCAGGAGCACCCTTCGCTTGCAAGGATCCTTTGGCCACCCCTTCTCTCTCAGGCTATTCACTAAGGAGCAGCTCCAGGGGCTCCCTCCAGGCCACACCTCTCCCGAACCCTCCACACAGAAGTGACTGCTGAAGAGCAGCCTGACCCTAACCTAACCCAACTATACTAAGCAGCTGCACAACCCCACAATCTACACCCAGGTACCTCCTTCCACTTCTCACAGATCCTGTTGAAAATAGCAAAACCAAACTCCTCATCTGTGACAGCCACGCAAAAGCTACTTGGTGTAATAGTAAATGCCTGATTGTTATTTGAAATATTCTCATGGAATAAAAACTCCATTTTAGAGTTAACCCTTTAAAAATGATATTAATTACCACTTCTCTTGGCTCCCTTCCAGATAGTCAGGATTGATGAATCCAGTTAGGAGTGAAAACTACCCTGAGAGCTCTTTAGGAGACCATAATGTTAGTCAATTTCACTGTTGGGAGGGGTCAGTTTCATCAATTAGAGAAAAATACAGAAACTCAGTGTAAGGATCCTACCTAGAAACCCCGATAGACAAATACTTGATTTTTTAAATTAGATAAGCCTATACAAGTGAATGCATTGGGGTATTAACAAATAGGAAAAATATCGAGTTTTGTCTATAAGTGAGATTCCCCCCATCCCAAGCCCCTCCCAAACACCATGCTCAGCACCTATAATGTGACATGTACCACCCAGACCCCAAGACAAAATCTTCAGGTTAAAAGTCTTTAGAGTTCAGAATACATCCCTATTCCTCTGTCTTCCTATAAGGTCTTCCTCTGGGCACCAAGTAGAACCTAGGCATGGAATGGAAGCCCTGACAGGAAGAACTGACCTCCACCATCAGGCATGCCACAAGAGAAGCAGTGTCAGCCCACAAGGAGGCTGATCAGAGGCGGCTTTGAACCTCTAGAGCAGAATGCCTTTGGGATACATCACACGATGTTATTACTCGTGGGAAATGCAGATCAGAACTCAGGAGAGATGCCAGAGCTAGTGGCATCCTAGACCGAGGAGTCACTAGCTTCTTCAGATATTAGTGGTAAAATCTACTGAAGCTACTGTATCCCAACGGGAAACACCCCTGCATGAGGAGGACGCCCAAGGAGTGAGACAACGCATCCTAAGCAACTGTTTGGGTAGACTGGGTTGCAATTTTTCCAGATACAGTTCTGGACATGAATGTGCTGGTGGTTACACAATAACATGACTGTAATACCATGGAACTGCACGATTCAAAAGGACTCTGAAGGTAAATCTTATCCTATGTATACCACCAGATTAAAATATGTTTTCCATTTTGTTTGCTGAGACAAAGCACGGGGTGATTCTGAAGTGTCAGGATTTTTCTGCCTCTGCCTAAGTGCCAGGATAGGCTACATGGTCTTGTATTAGGCTGCTTTTCCCCTTTCTTGTCCAATACTTTTAGGCAGCACAGAAACTCTGTAGTTGATAAGAACAGCTGTCAAGGCTTGGAGCCAGAGACGTGAAAGGCAGGCAAGCAGGGCAGTGACCACATGTCATCTCACAATGATACATTTCCTGTTACATATTGACTGGCAGGTAGCAGTAAGATTAAAAAAAAGTCTGCAAAGGTAAACTTGAGCAGTCTTAAGCAGGTGACTAGGACAAGGTAGCAAAATAGCAACAGGACAGTCAGTCTATCAATGTGTGTGTGTGTGTGTGTGTGTGTGTGTGTGTGTGTGTGTGTGTGTGTGTGTGTGTGTGTGGTGGGGGGAGTTGGTCTACTTTCTGTATGCACAAGGGACTTATTATTTCTTTGTTTGTTTGTTTGAGACAGAGTCTCACCATGTGTCCCTGGCTGGCCTAGTTCACTACATAAACCTAGGTGGCTTTGAATTCATAGAGACCCCTTTCCCTCTTCCCCCTGAGTACTGGCATCAAAGGTATGTGCCACCACACCTTGCAAAGATAAATGACATGACTATTTTGACAGAGGCCATCAATAAATAGATTGAGTCCAGAGAACTAGGAATCCAGGTCTGGGAAGATGGGTCAGTGGGTAAAGTGTGCATGAGAATCTGAATTAAGATTTCCCACCCCTGCACATAAAAAGCTGTTCCTGGTGTCTGTAATCGGGAAGGCAGGGTCTGAGTGGAGCTAGACAGATTTCTGAGGTTCCTGGCCAGCCAGTCTAGCCCATCAGTGGTCTCCATGTTCAGTGTAGAGACCTTTTCTCAAAAATTGTGAAGAAATAAAGGATGAAAACAAGCCACATAAGCTTGCAGCCTCTACACACACATTTGCACATACATCCGTGCACATATGCGCACACATGGACACGGGCAATGCATATTCTACTGAGGGAAACTCCATCTTTAGTGAAGATCTTTATGAATCTGAAGGGTAAAGTGATTCACACAAGTTGAAAACCTCGCAGCTTGGAAACAATAAAGGCAGGCCTGGCCCCACCCTGCAAGAGCCTCCCACTCAAGAGAGATGGCACTAGTGGGGATCATGAAAATCCGTATTGTAATATGCAATGAAAGTAACTAAAGCTGCTGATTTTATGCTTACATTCCAAGGAAGGGAGAGAAACACTAAGCAAGCAGGCGAGTGATAGACAAGCCCTCCCTGTAACATCAGGTAGCAGGACACACCATGTAAGGCCGTCCACAATGAAAGAAGTCTTCCATCCTCAGAAAACTTTAATTAGAGGCTTGAAGAAGATGAAGTGGAGCTTACACAGCTCCATGCATTGAAGAAAGGGACCCGGAGACAACATACATGACATCTGTTTTCACATTCACATTGTAAGAAACAGGAGGAAGAGATGAGAAAGAAAGAAAGAAAGAAAGAAAGAAAGAAAGAAAGAAAGAAAGAACGAAAGAAAGAAAGACTAAAATAGAGGGTATATGAGGAAGCACAGAAGGAGGGAGAAGAAGGAGGAGGAAGGGAAGAGAAAAGAAAAGGAGGACAAGAGGATAGGAGGGAAGAGGAACAGGGTGAGAGAGAAAGGAGAGGAAAGGAGGACGAGGGGCTTAAATGGAGGGGAGAAAAGGGTGGAAATAGCAGAGAAATGCAGAAGAAAAGAGGGATAGAGAGGAAAGAAGAGAAAGGATGGGGAAGGGGAGGAGTGAATGAAGAAAGGAAGGAGAAGAGGAGGAAGTAATGAAAGAGAAGAGAACAAGGGAGGGAGAAACAGGGAAGAGAAGGATGAAGAAGGAAAGGGGGACCGTGGGAGGGAGAGGAGGAAGAAAGAGGGAATGAAGAGAGAGGGAGAGGAGGAAAGAGGGAGAAGAGGAGGAAATGGGGAGGGAGAGAGAGGGAGAGGAGGAGGGACATCATGGAGGGGAGCAAGGCAGCAAGTAGGCATGGCATGGGTACAGTAGCTGAGTGCCCACGTCTGACCCACAAGCAGGAGGTAGGTGGGCTTGGAGTGTGGTAGGAGTGGGGCATAGAGAGAGACTCAGGTCTGGCATAGGCTTTTAAAACCTCAAAGCCCACCCCCAGTGTCACACTTTTTCCAACAAGCCACACCTCCTAATCCTTCCTGTGCTGCTAGTCTTGCGTCAGCTGACACACAAACTGGAATTATCTTGAAAGAGGGAAACTTAATTGAGAAAATGCCTCCATAAGATCTGGCTATAAGGTATTTTCTTGATTGGTGATTGATGGGGAGGGCCCAGCCTATTATAGGTGGTGCTATTTCTGGGCTGTGGTCCTGGGTTCTATAAGACAGCAGGCCAAGCAACCCAGGGAAAGCAAGTCAGCAAGCAGCTGACCTCTCCATGGCCTCTGAATCAGCTCCTGCCTCCAGGTTTCTGCCCTGCTTGAGTTCTAGTCCTGACTTCCTTTGGGGATGAACAGTGATGTAGAAGTGTAAGCCAAATAAACCCTTTCCTCCCTGTCTTAGGGTTTTCATTGCTATGAAGAGACGGGGCTGCCTTACAAGGTTCAGAGATTCAGTTCATTATCAAGGCAGGACCATGGCAGTGTCCAGACAGGCATGGAGCAGGAGGAGCTGGGAGTTCTACATCTTCATCTGAAGGTTGCTGGAGAAGATGGTCTTCCAGGCAGCTAGGAGAAGGGTCTTAAAGCCCACTCCCAAAGTGACACACTTCCTCCACACCCACTCCAACAAGGGCCACTTCTCTGAACTTCCTAATAGTGTCACTCCCTGGCCCAAGCATATTTAAACTACCACACTCCTCAACTTGCTTTTTGGTCTTAGTGTTTCACTGAAGCAATAGAAGCCCCAACTAAGACACTTCCCAGAGTTCCACTAACTAGGAAGAATTTAAACACATAAGCCTATTCACAATGGACAATTCTCATTCAAACTACCACAAGAAAGGAAGGAGGGAGACAGAGGGAAGAGGGAGAGAGAGAAAATGAGAGGATGAGAGGGAAGGGGGAAGACAAAACCACGAGAGGAAGGAGGGCAAAGAATGAAGGGAGAGGACACATGCTCCACTATGTTCATAGCAGCCTTATTTATAATAGTCAGAAGCTGGAAAGAACCCAGATGTCCCTCAATAGAGGAATGGATACAGAAACTGTGGTACATTTACACAATGGAGTACTACTCAGCTATTAAA
>NC_034597.1:52132973-52177990 GCF_900095145.1 Mus pahari | reverse complement strand
AACTCAGAAATCCGCCTGCCTCTGCCTCCCAAGTGCTGGGATTAAAGGCGTGTGTCACCACTGCCCAGCAAAATTTCTATAACACTGTGTGGTTACTGGGAATTGAACTCAGGACCTCTGGAAGAGTGGTCAGTGCTCTTAGCCACTGAGCCACCCCTCCAGGATGGAATGACAGTTTTGAGAACACTTTTAAAACATTGTTTCAATTCTAGGACTAGAACAAACCCAGCCAAAGTCATATGGTCCAACCTCCCAACTTCTTCAAAGATCACTCTGGCCATCTCCTCCTGAGAAGGAGGCAGCTGTCTCACCAGCCAGGGCTGGAGCTGGGGAAGGAAGGATAAGGCTGCCCTGCCTTGCCAAGATGTATACCACTGAAATATGAGCAAAGTAACAGAAGATGTCTGCATTGATTAGGCTGCTCTGATACACACGTCCTCTGTGAACTGAACCAAAGGCCGTGAGGAAACCTACTGAAAAAAGCACTAAGATGACGTTGGTGACTTTGGAAACATGGCTTTCCCAAGGCCAAGAGCAAAGAAATGACTTTCCATACGAGGGAAATTATGAATAGCTTTCCTGTTCAGCCTACTTAATTTGCCTCATTATATAACCTCTGCTTAAAGTACATAAAATTGAGATGACCGTCATACCAGAATCCCAACCAGTACAAATTTGTACAGTGTGATGGCTATTCCCGCTTGTCAACTTGACTGTATCTGGAATGGACTAAAATCCAGAACTGGAGGGCACATTTGTGATCCAAATCCTGAGGCTGGAAGACGCAGGCTTCTGATCTGGATCTTGAGGTATAGAGATCATGAAAAAGCTTAGGCCCTGGCAAGGTGGGACATACCTGTAAACAGCTGGAAACACCTTTAATCTGGGCCAAACTTTCTGCTGGAGGCCCACATAAGGACAATGGAAGAAGGAAGACTTCCTTCTTCTTTGCCTGCTTGCACTTGCTTGCCAGCCCATCTGTTGGAACCTACTTCTTCAGGATTCAGGCTTATACAGAAGACCAGCTGAAACACCCAGTCTCATGGAACCAGCAACGACTAGATTCTTGGACTTCCACTCACAGCTGCCCACTGTTGGATTAGTTGGACAACAGACTATAAGTCATTTCAATAAACTCCCTTAATATATAGAGACTCCATAAGTTCTGAGTCTAGAGACCCTGACTAATACACACAGAATATCACATTTTCTGTATGCCTCAAGTTTCTTTTTGGAATATTAAGTTTCATATCCACTACAAATCTCTGTGTGGAAACTCTCTCCACAGTCAAACTCCCTGCTTAGTTGAGGAGTTCTTCAAACTGGTGTCTATTCCTGTGTAATATTAGTTTTTGTTTTTAAGTTTGCATTATTTGACAAAACACCAAACAAGGGCAACTTAGAGAGGGCAGGACTTGTTTTGGGTCACAGTGTGAGGTTACAGTCTGTCACAGATGGGAAGGCACGGCGGCAGCTGGCCACATTGCATCCACAAGCAGGAAGCAGAGACAAATGAATGCTGGCGTTTGACTGGCTTCCCCCTTTCCTTCTTTTTATTCAGTCTGGGACTCCAGGCCACAGGAAGGGGCTATCCACACTCATGGTGGGTCAGATGCCTGTATCCCAGGAAATTCCAAGCCCATTCAAGTTGACAATGAAGACAAACCACCACCCAGCGTGATGTCTCTTCCAGAGGATCAATTTCATATGTATTTGTCCCTACAAGACAAGCTTGTGTGCACGAGGTTGTATGTATACAAGTGTGTGCATGGTAATTGTCACTTTTTTGTTTGTTTGGTTGGTTGGTTGGTTGGGGTTTTGTTTTTTGTTTTTTGTTTTTTGTTTTTGTTTTTGTTTTTTTTTTTTGAGACAGGGTTTCTCTGTGTAGACCAGGCTGGCCTCGAACTCAGAAATCCACCTGCCTCTGCCTCCCAAGTGCTGGAATTAAAGGCGTGTGCCACCACTGCCCGGCCGTTTTTTTGTTGTTGTTGTTTTTTTGTTTGGTTGTTTGGTTGGTTTTTTTTAACACACTGTAAGTCTTTTGGACTCTAGGCCATCATGAACTGTTAAAATTGATAGAAGCCAAATGCAGGCCCAACAGCTAGACTTTAAACCATCAGTGCGAGATGCAGTTGATATGTGTGGAAGAGAAGGGGCCACATAGATGTCCCCACTGGTCCCAGGCATAGAATGCAGGCAGCACCCAGACCCATGATAGCAAGGCAGGGACCAGTGCTGCCCAGTTTCCCTAGTGACATTTTCACCTTGGCCAGTGTGAAGTTATGCATCTGACTTCTCCACCTTCTTTATTTCTTCCTCCCAGGTTCTACCTTCATTGTTTGACCACTCTCCATTACAGCTTTCCATCAGTCTCCTGCTCTTCAAAGGACCAAGAAGGGCTTCCTTCTCTCAGGCAGGCTGGGCCCCTGGTGGGTTTTTCTCTGCACTGGCCTGTGGCATGCTCATACCTTCCCTCTACCTTCCCTCAGGCCTACCACTCCCCATCTGTGCCACAGTCAGCACTGTCAGCATCCTTTTCTGTCCACAGCACTTTCTGAATGAATATCCAGATACAAACGCCCACCCGGACAAACAATTTTGAGTTCATGTGACTCCATGCAAAACTGTCTGGCAATCTGATGTCCACATAAAAGTGTTACTGAGACCTGCAGGTGGTGGCAGTTGGGGTCTTTAGGAAGATGTGGCTTCAGAGAAAAGCCAATGTGGACTGTCACATAGAACCAGAGTCAGCAACCTGTGTGATCCTACAGTCTTGGTCCATCACTGCTTCCCATCGGCTTCCTCTTCCCAGACTGAACATGCACCCAGCTTTCTGATCTCAGTCTACCACAGTCACCACATTTGGCACCTGAAGTCCCTGATAACAAAGCACATTCCCTCTGCCAGGGTCTTCACGTGGGCTCCTCCCCCTTTGTGCCTTTCCCACTCACTCCCTCACCAACTTCTGACTACACTTAGGCACCATTCTTTGACTGACAGTCTGAACGCTGCATCTACCGCCCTATTAAAAACAGCAACGCCCCAACCCACTTTCCTCCAAAGTTTCCTTGAATTGCCTTGCCCTCTCTCATCATAACTACCCTGAGATGTCTGTTCATCTTTTTTGTCTACATCATCCACAAGGTGGCTCAGTGCTCCCCAGAGTGAGGCTGGCATGTTGTTCAAATCTAAGTGCTCCCTTGCCAATCACTGAAGGGAGAGGGGGCAGGTGGCAAGGCCTGATGTCCCACAGAGCCTCAGTCTGCTTGGGGTTGCCACCCACAAAACACCACAGACAGAATGGATTGAACTATGCGCCCCTCACAGTTCTGAGGACTGGGAGTTCAATGTCAAAGTACATGTAGGAAAGGTCACATCCCTGCATCTCTTCCCAGCTTAGCCACATAGCCTCTTTGTGGTGTCTATGACCTGCTTGTGAGGGTACTAATACCATCATGGATCCCCACCCTTACAAACTCATCTCACCCTAATTACCCTGTTCAAATACCTTGCCTTTGAATGCTAATGAGGCTGGCAAGTATTAAGAAAAGCTTAGTTACCTGGGACCCACACGCATACCTATATCAAGCCACATGCTTGACTTCAGTAATGGAAATAGGTAATTCCCCTTTGCAATCTCTTGAAAGTGCTCATTTCTATTCAAACATGCTTCTGGATATATCTGGGATTAGGAGACATGGGGCAGGTCTGACCTAAACTGGTTTAGGGATTGTGGTGGTTTGAGTATGCTTGGGCCAGGGAGCAGCACTATTTGGAGGTGTGGCCTTGTTGGAGTAGGTGTGTCGCTGTGGGTGTGGGCTTTACGACCCTCGTCATAGCTGTCCAGAAGCCAGTGTTCTGTCTGCCTTTGGATGAAGAGGTAGAATTTTCAGTTCCTCCAGTCCCACATCTCCATGGACACTGCCATAGATAATGGATTGAATCTGAAAGCTAGCCCCAATTAAATGCTGTCCTTTGTAAGAGTTGCCTTGGTCGTGGTGTCTTTTCATAGTAGTAAAACCCTAACTAAAATAGGGATACATATTCAGAAAGGAAAACTATGTCTTCTGAGTGAATCTTCGGAAAATCTTCTATTTTGTCATCATATGCCTATGACAGGTGTACACATATAATTAAAATCAGATACATCATGGGAAGGGATATGCACAGTAGAGAAAAAGGCTATATAACTTAAACCTGCCAATCAAAACAGAATCACCACAGCTACACTCCTAGCAGAGAAACTCCTTCTTGTCTTGGACCCTGAAAAAGAAAATCTCGATAATGTCCCTGAGTATTCTCCCGGGCTTAATGTCTTTCCTGGCAGTGTGTCTAAATTTATGCTTTCATGTCACTCTTATAAAATTTCTTGCTGCCTCTCTGTGTCTCTGTCTGTCTGTCTGTCTGTCTGTTTCAATTCTCTAAACAAGGTGCCAAGATTCTGGAAACACCAAATCCAGCCAGTGCCCTCCAATAACCTTGAAGGTTTGGGCGTGAAACATGAATTTTAAGGAGACACAAACATTAAGTCAGTCCATAGCCCCAGAAGTGCTCAGTAAGCCTGGCTGTACAACTCGCTGAATTTCTACTGATTGCTGCCCACATGCTGTGCCTCTGCACACAGCATGCTGGGGAGTCTGTGTCGATGGATCCTTCCTCCCCTTGAGGGCCTGGGTAGAAGATCATAAGCTGGAAGAGTTGTGTGAATCATTGAGCCCACAAAGATGACTTTGCAAACATTTTACCAAGTGAAAAACGCAGTCGTGAATGAACACCTCTTGTAGGGCCGCATTTGTTTACCTGTGCAGAACTGGCAGATCCATACAAACCAAGAGCAGGGGGGTGGTTGCCAGAGACTATGGGGAGTGGAACGGACACGTGGGCACTCATTAGCTTGGGACTCCTTTGCAAGGTGCCAAACGTATCCTACAGTTAGAAGGTGGTAATAGTTTTTGCAGTATAGTGACTAGTCTAAAAAAAACCCACAAGCCTATATTCATTAAAATAATATGTTCCAGAGTGTGAATAATGTCTGAAAGAATTAAAACCCATTGCTATTGTGAAAGAAATGTCTGCCCCACCCAACTCCCAGGCCCCCATGTGCAGGATCTCTCTGTGAACAAAAAACACTCTAACTAAGTTGCACTGGCTTTTCTAGGGGACTCAGTGGCTGTTGTGGTTGTTGTTGTTATTGTTGTTTTGGTGGTGTTTTTGTTTGCTTGCTTGCTTGCTTACTTGCTTGTTTTAGCTGGCTTTCAATATCCTCAGTCCACATTGGAGTAGTCAAACACTGATGTCAAACATGTGCTCTCATGCACACAGAGCAAGCTCCAGCAAACGCTTCCTTCTTCCCATCAGCACACCGGGTCTGTTCATTCCTGTATCCTGCTTCCCCACGGCTTCCTCTCCTTGTTCTGTGCTGGGCCCAGGACATCTAGTTGCCAAGTTTTTCTACATAACCTTTGCAAACACTCCTTCCTCTCTCTCATTCCTTCCAAGTCAATGCAAGTGTCCTTGCTGGGGACGTCTGATGCTGCAGGAGGCCTTGCCCAGCATGTCCCTCCGTCTCTTCAGACACATGCATCGCTAGCCCCAAGCCCAGAGCACCTGCATAGAGGCCACACTCACTCCCCAGGAAGTCAGACAAGGGCTGAACTTCCCTTGCCCTTGCGCTCATGTAGGCAGAGTCAGTTAAGGTTTATTTTTAGTGTTATTAAGCATGCCTTGAGATATGAGGTCATGTTTCTGAGTTAGCATTCCTGCCTTTTCTACTTCCAAAGAGGGGCATTATGAATTCCCTGGAGTGCTGTAAAGTCACCTCAAAATAGGATGGTACAGACTTCACATGAGGCTTCTGACTATACCATTAATTTTAATGAGAGCTGGGTGTTTGGATGCCAAAAATCCTGAAAGGCAGCTCTGCCCAAGTAACACTAACCAGTAAGGGCCATGTGGACATAGGGCAGCAATTCAGTGATACACAGTACTTTGCATTAGAAAGGAAAGCCATGACTCAAGCCCCACACTGCTCAATCTGACACATCTTACCCTGGATGGGAACATTAAGCCCACGTGTGGTTTTTGAATTTATGACGGATGCTGGTCAAACATCCCCCTTTGCAATTATTATAGGAAATGCAGGACCATGGTGAGCTGGCTACACAGGAATAGAGTGAGCTGGCTGTAGCAGGAATGTGTTCAAACGAACAGTGTATGATAAGAGAGTCTCAGACCAAGGCCCCATCACAGAAAAGTCTTTCCATTATAAAACTGACGAGGCAGCACAATGTAGAGAAAAGGAGGATGATCTAAGGAGCCCACAGCTGCCCTCCGGCAATCCTTTCCCTGTCATGATCACACTGCTTCCCAAGGAACGTGACCAAGTGGGTGCCAGGCTCCCCATCCTTCCCCCTCTGGGCCTCTTCCTTCTCTCCTCTCTGGCTTGATCATGGAACAGTTGAGTCTAAGATAAAAGTAGGCAAGAGGGTCTTGAGAGCTTTACACCCATCATCATCTCAGCTTGGCATCCTTCCCAGTGCTGGCCCTCTGCTGGGTGCTGGGAAATCGATCTCTGGCATCCCCTTCTAGACTCTGTGTGTGTGTGTGTGTGTGTGTGTGTGTGTGTGTGTGTGTGTGTGTGTGCTCGAGCATGCATATATGCATTTGTAATTGGGATTTATTCCCCCACCACCACTTCTCTGAACTATCGGGCTAGATGGGGTGCCTGCCAGCAACACTGGTCAATCTCAGTGGCCATGGTAGTGCCCTTCAATCACTGTACATGGGAAAACAACAGTCACCTCTCCCAAAAATGTTTGTACATTAATGGGGGAATTTTAACTTCTGCTACTGTGTGGAGCATGGAGCTCATATTTTGGAAGGTTTTCTGCCTAGTTGCCTCTGAAACCGCACTGCAGAGGAGTTTATTTTCAGCAGCAGTTGAAGGAAGAGACTGAAAAGAAGGCCCAGTGAGAGCGAACAGTATCTACTGTCAATCTGAGCTTTAGTGCACACCAGACCTTCCCTATTCAATCTCAAAATGCTCTATAAACACCTTATCAAGCCACTCATGTCCCATGCAACCACATACTCAGATTTATAGCCGACTAAAGAGAAAGTCACAAATTTTGGGTTGAGTGTAAAGAAAAGTGTGGCAATAATCAGAACCATTCTCATTTTTAATCACTGATCACCCAATACATTCCAAATCCTACACACACACACACACACACACACACACACACACACACACACACACACTGCCATATTTAATAACAAGAAAACCATGCACGGAGGCTTTATCATCCACAGTCATAGCTAAGGCTTGGCACCGGGGAGCGTGAGTGTAAGGAAACCTGGAGCCTGGGGTTGGTCAGTGTCTCCTGCGCCATTGTGCTTCCTCTACTCTGAGGTGACACCCTGCTTAGGTTGTCGGGACCATTGTCATTGTTCTCTGGGGACAACTTTCTCTAGGGACAGTGCTCTCCAGGGACAGCAGTATCCAAAGTTCTCACCTAAGGGCTATAAAGGCAATTTACATTTCCAAGAACATGGCACTTTTAGAGTCTGGCTGAATGTAGGTAGCATGAAGCCCTCACACATGCAATAGAAAACACATCTACAGTTTGTGTTGAGGTTTGGCTTGTTGCTATGTACTGTAACACTAAGTGTGGGGCATTCAGAGCACATTGAAAAGCTACCACTTCACACATCCCTGAGGGATGGCCAATTGGAGTTAAACACGGCCCAGATGAAACATAGTAAGTAATAACTCGGAGTTATCCATAGGAAATAAGTGTTAATCGCTTAGAAGGTAGATTCTACCCAGGGTTAGTGCTGGTAAAGGCTTGTTATAAATATAAAGACCGTGTGTGTCTTTTATCCAGGAACTGAATGATTAGAGGTGAGATAGAAGGCCCTGGTTGAGATGAAATACTTTCTACAACAGTTTATGTCTTAAAAGAAGTTCTTGAGACTAGGACTGTTTGGGATCTGGCTTTTTTTTTTTTCCAATTTTGCAATATTTGTGCACGTCTAATGAGTTATTTTGGGATGAGACCTGAGTTTAGACAGAAAGTTTGGGATTTGAATACATCTTATACACATAGCCTAAAAGTAATTTTGCACAGTGATTTTTAGCACACCTTCCTCTGACTATGACCTGTAATGCTCCATCCAAGACCTTGAAAAGAAAGGAATTTTGAGCATTTTTTACTTAGAATTTTATACCTTTGTGATTTGGATTCATCAACTTATACTAAACATATAGGATAAATATAAAAATAGAAATTTCAAAATAGAGATAGATAGTCAGCAAAAATCTTGTAATCATCTGCTTACCTAAGAGATCTTACAACTGCCAATTTCTACTCAGCTAAGCTACTTGTCTGAAAATACACCTTCTTCTACTTTGCTTTAAAATATCAGAGAGAATCTCAAGAGTATAATTTGATTAAATATTCTCTGAACAGATATCACGGAGAAATGAAAATTATTTATAAAAAATGAAAGGGACTAGTTTTTGTCATCTTTTTAAATTTCTTGTTTATGAGATTTTTACTATTGGCGTGGGGGGGGGCTTGTTTTTGTTGCTGGGGATCAAGCCAAGGGCCTTTCGGTAGACAAATCCCTGCTGCTAAGCTACACCCTCATCTCAGATACAGGCTTTTCAAAATAATACATCAATACATCAATGTGCGATTTATACCATTTCTAAACATCTGGGGTTGTCAGGAAGTAGATCAAGGGTTCCTATCCCATTGTCACAGTGACTTGGAACAGGAAATTGTGGAAACCACACACCTGGAAATACAGACCTGAGAAATAACAGATCTGGAGAAGAGGCGAGCATATAGCTGAGGGCTTAGCTGGTGCATGCATGTGCTGCCTCAGAGCAGTCACAGCCATTGGCGGCATCCACTAGAGAAGAAGCCAGGTAGAAATAGGTCAAGGAGGGATTTTTTTTTTTTTTAAGGAAAAAGGGAATGAATCAATCGAAACCAGGATGGCTGGGTTTTTCACTATCACTCAACTCAAACAAAAGTGCCCACCATTTACTCACTTCCAAAGCCATTTCTCTGCAGGCTCTAAATGCTCACACGATACAGTCATACAATGGGAAGTTATCTAGTGTCTCACTAGTGATTAAAAGCATATTGTATTCAAAACTCACTCAAAAAGAAATCTCTCATTGTCCACTATTTTTTAAATTATTATAAATATAACTATTGACTGACTTACACAAAGAACCCATCAACAAAAGTTATTCATAGGAAGAGAATTTAGCTCCTGTTTTGTTTATTTGTTTAGTTCATAGAGCTCCTCAGAAACACCCTAAACACTTCTTTCTGCTTTTTGCATATGGCTGGTGGTAAGCCACTTATCTGTGATTGACTGGGCAGGTGATGGTTTGGTTCAGTGATACAACTTGTGAGTAGGGTCCCTGCAGTCCATTTGGGAACAGCAGGGTCCAGAAAATGCTGTCTGTGAGCATGAAGTGCAACTTGACCTTAATGATCAACTATATAGCTGATGTTCTAACATATCTACATAAGCAACATTTGTAATGACACAACTCTTTAGAAAGGTTTAAAAAAAAATGAATGTTAGTCACTTTGTTTTCAATATTTAAAACTAAGAAGAAACAACTAGCGACTGAGCATAGTTTAATCAACCAGCTGACTAGCCCAGACTGTCTCGTTTGTCATTGGAGAATCTACCTCATAGTCCCAGTGGGCTAAGGAGCTGTAGTTCCACATCCTTTAGGCTCCCCTAAGGAATTGTCAGGAAACACCTGGGACTTGCTTTAAGAATGCCTAGTAAAAGCTCCTTCTTCCGAGCCAAGGAAGAGAGGAAGGAAGGATGTTAAGAGCTGGAGGGGGTGGGGGGAGGAGTGAACGGGAGGAGTGTAGTGGCCATGACATGATGGCTTCACTCGGGACCTCACTGTGGCTACCTGCACAAGGTCAGGTCGACAAAGTCACATTCCAAAAGGAAGCACTAACTGAGCCTGGGGTGGTGGCCCAAGCCTTTAATCCCACCACTCAGGAGGCAGGGACAGTCAGAGCTCTATTTCTAGCCACCATGATCTATTTGAGTTCCAAGCCAGTCAAGGCTACACAGTGAGATGCTATGTCCAAAAAACAAAAAACAAAAACAAAGGAAAGTAAAAGAAAGAAAGAAAAAAAAGAAGTATTTACTGGACTCAGTGGGTTTCAAAAAAATGTAAAGGAGGACAGGAAGGTGAGGAGGGAGCATGTTGGGATAGGATTGTCCAGGGGGAAAGAGAGGGGGAGCTGGGAATGGCTATGACCAAGATGCATAGTATATGTCACATATATCGTATACATTGTATACATCGCATACATCATATACATTGTATACATGTGTGAAACTATCAAAGCAAAGTTTAACTAGATGATTCTCTGAGTTGTTTGTGTCTTCTAGTGACCCTGGTCAATAGGTTGAAGAAAGGACAGCTGCTGTCTTTCTGAGTTTAGAAAGCAGCACCCTGGAGAATTGGTAGGCACCAGGATAGCCAGCCCCAAGTGTGTGAGCAAGGAAAAGCTAACTGTCCACTCAACATCTAAGGGAGAAGGTGAAACAAACTCACTGTGCTACTGTTCTGGTCATGATGACAGACTACTTGACAGAAACTACTGAAGGGAGGGTCTGTTCTGGTTCATGGTTTCTGACAGGCAAGGCTCTAGTGTGTGGTAGCTACTCACATGGCATCAGACCAAGAAGCATGAAACTCAGGAAGTGAGAACCAGCAACAGATAAAGCTTTCAGTGCCTAACTGTAGCACCCCACTTCTTGCTGGGCCACCCACCCCAGAGGTTCCATACCTTCCTGAACAGCGCCACCAGCTGAGGCCAGGTAAGCACACACATGAGGTAATGGTGTCTATTGTGCATTTACACTGCAACTCACTGTTCTGACAAGGATCCATGAGGCAGGTGGACAGACGCTCAACTGGAATCACGGGTCCAGCTCAACAGAATTGTCAGGATGATTTTTCTCATAAGGAGGAAAGTCACTGATTCATGTCTTCAGGATGACAAGTGGCAAAGCTGAGACTGAAAGCAAGCAGGGCCAGGTTGACTTACACCGTTCCACAATGCTCTGTTTCCCCTTACAGAGGTGGAAGGGTACTTACAGGGAGTTTGTTTTGCACTGTTTAGATGTGGCTGTTTCTAAGGCAAAGAGGAGACATGGGGACAGGGCAGGTCCCACATTCCTCTTGTCTGGCCACATTCAGGGCAATGGCTCTGAGCCTGGGACAATACAAGGTGAAGCCACAGTGCTCAGGCAATAAGGGACAGAGACCTAGAAAAACAAATGTCACATGTGTTCTCTCACCTGAAGAATGTAGATTTAAGAATTATGCACATGGTAACAGAAAAGGACCAGAGAGGGAGAGGGACAAGAAAAGATATGGCAGAAGTGTCTATGATAAGCTTTCATGGAAAATGCCATGATGAAACATATTTTCTATAATAAATCTACAGTAATAAAATTATTTGATAAAAAATAAATAGAGGGCAAGACTGACTTCACACAGTGCTACTACAAGAGTCCTTTCTGCTGCCCCCTCCACACACTACAAGTAGCTTTGGGCTCAAGGGTTCCCCCTGGGAACACAGGGATGACATCTTGCCCGGAATGCCAGCTGCAGAGGCATGGCACAGACTCCAGGGCCAAGGGACTCAAGTGGAAAGAACATGAACAAACTTATCCCTGAGCCCTTGTGAGTTATCCCTGCCCCAAGCATGCCCAGAAATAGCTTGGGGGGAGGGACTGAAGCAGATGGCAAAGGAAGAGAGTTGGGGTCTTGTCACACAAGAGAAGGTTTGGAGCCAGAAAAACATGTGGTGCACACTAATTCCCCGTACTTTTACTCATGAGCTTCTGAGACCTAGGAAGCATATGGAATAATCTCTAAGCCACTGGCCCAGCCTAGCCCCCAGCACTGGGCACTGCTACTTGATCATGGCTTGAAGCCTGAATGACCTCTACGCCTGTCCTTTGTCGGGCATGCTGGGTTGGCATGTTGTCTTGGCCCTCGCCCGCCCACCTGCTCCTCCCTGTCTGTACCTGTTTTTCAGTTACTCCGACTGCAGATCTGCCTGCCATCCCGAAGACTCTGCTCTTCCATCTGCAGATTTGTGAGTTCCATTTTGGGAGCATACACGCATGTATTTGGTTTTAGTATCTGGTTCCTGGCATGGAGCACCTAAAACCCTTGAATCTTGCTGAGTAATAGGAGAGTGTATTTAGTTATTCATAGGGCTCCTTGGACCTTGAGTGTAAGTGCAGAGGCAACTCTCAGCAACCTCAAGATGGGGGCCAGAGTAACAGATGATGCATTTAAGTTCCCCTTTCCCCTTACATCCATAAGAAATTCCAAAGGAAAAAAAATGAAATGGAGATAGAATTCAATCACCAATGGCCAATGACTAACTTACTTCAATGTAATGGAAGTTTAATACAAACTCCAAAAAAAGTTTTCCAGGTTCAAATGATTGAAGTAACTCTTTAATAAACAAGGCCTGTTTGGAATTACTGCTTTAGTAAAAATGAGTATGTTTTCAATTGTTCGTATTAAGTTTAACAAAGAATTTGCTTGAATTTACTAGTCAATAATACTATAGCAGTCTTGAAGTTATTTTTAAGGGGCTGAAGAGATGGCCCAGTGGTTAAGAGACATCTTACCTTTCAGAGGACCCGAGTTCAGTTCCCAGCATCCACATGCTATGGTTCACCACCAGCAGTAATTCAGGGAACCCGACATCCTCTTTTGGATTCTGTGGGTACCTGTACTCACATGTGCACATACACACGCATGCACAATTAAGAAATAAAATAAACCTTTAAAATTAAATTATGAACGTAACCTAGACTAGATGTTTAAGTAAAAGATGAATTGCTGGATACCAGGTAACTACACAGACATCCAGAACAGCAAAGAAACAAACCAAAGTTGATGTATTTGTCATTTTCAGGTTTTATGCATTTTTCCCCCTTTCTCTTTCTTAATATTTGTCTGACATACATATGCTGTATACAGCTAGCAGGGTAGTTACTTGAGATGGTAGCTTGGCTTCTTAATGTTATAACATGCCTGCTGAAAAGGTTCCAAAATCTCTTTGGAACTTGCAACCTTAGAGTTATGCTATGTAATCTCTAAATAAAACACATTGCTGACACACTAATTACTACCTACAGGTTTATATGGCATTGGCTTATTTTTATATAGAGATGCCAGCTATATCTTAGTCTATTGAGAAATATGAAACCTTGTACCACAAATCAGCATGCTTATAAAAACTGAGAGATAGTATCAGAAGAAAGAAAATCTGAAAAGATTCTCTACAATGCTGGCTAATAGCAGGCAACTCACAATGTGTATGTCCTATTTTGTTAAAATACATAATAAAGGCTTACCAGGAAGCTGTGACTACTAGCTCAGTCTACAAGGTGCTTGCCATGCAAACATAAGGACCTGAGTTTGATTTTCAGAACCCATGTAAAAAGTTAGACATAGCAGTGCCCATCTATAATCCCAGATCTGAGTCCCCAGTGCATGATGGGAAGCCAGCACTGCCTACTCAGCACATGCTGGACCAATGAGAGACCATGTCTCAAAAGAAGAGTAATGACTGCGGTTCACTTCTAGCCTCCACATGCATGTGCTCACGCATGTATACACACACAAAAAAACATACATGCATGCACATGCACACAATAAAAGGATTATCAGTTGTTAAATGTTATAATTTGAGGCTGAAGAGATGGACCAGCAGTAAAGAGCATGCACTGCTCTTTCAGGCGACCTGAGTTCTGTTCCCAGCAGCCCCATTGGACAGCTCACAACTGGACCTGGAGTTAGAAGTGATGGTTAGTCACTACTTGGATGCTGGGAACGGAACTCAGGTCTTCTGAAAGAAAAGCATGAGCTCTTAAGCGCTGAGCCTTATCTCCAGCCTCTGGAGTTTGTTTGGTTGGTTGATTTTTGTATATAACTGTTTTCTCCTTTTGAATCTTTGTTGTTTTGGTTCAGTAGGCAGGTAAGAATTTTCATTACAGTAAACTAAGATCCCATTTAATCAAATGTTCAAACCTTTTGATTCTTTTATTTTTTTTTTTTGTCTTCTTCAAATTAGATTCTAAATGAATCTAGATCTCAAATTGACCTTGAGATTTTCCAGGAGGCAGAGCAATCCTCCAAATTTGTTCTCTGCCTAATGAAATGAGTGTTCATTATTATAAGACTAATACAATTATTTTAATGACTAATAAAGTCATTATTAAAAGACTAATAAGGGTTTATTTAGCATGTTGAATAGAGTAGAACACAGTACCAAATCTTCTAAAACTCCTACCTTTCTCTAGACTATGTTCATCCAGGGAGGTAATACTGATTTTACAACTACTACAGAAGTTCTGCCATACACCTAGAGGATTGCTTTTCCATGACACATCCTGGCATCATGCTATTTATCGCAATTCTGGTTCTTATTTGCAAATCTTAGGATCTACAGAAATCACATCATCCTCTTGTTATGTGATCTCCGCTCTTTAACCACAGCAGCCCAAGTCTCCTGCCTCATAGTTGCTCATGTGCGCTGATTATTCCTGAAAAACCACTCAGTCCCTCAGCCTCCTCCTACATCCCTGCCCTCTGCTCCAGGCAGGGACTGTGACTGGCACTGGTGTCCACTCCATCTCTAGAGACATTTGAACAGGAAGTCCACAGGATCCATGGTGCCCTGACTCCATCAACTGAAGAAGCTTCTAACTCATCTAGAAATTTCAACTGCCACCCTCTATACTCAAAAAAATAGTTTTATAATTTATCCCAAAGGGCTTTGTCTTTCTTTTGATGTACATAGAAATTCCTTCACTAAATGCCTAACTTCTTGATCCTTGGAGTCTCGACAGACGCTTTCACTGGTCCTCAATGAACATGAAGATGGAAAGAGGAATAGATTTGGAGATGGCTGTCTCATAGTTCTTTGAATAAGAGGAGAGATGACAAGACTCTCTTTAACTAAATTCCAGTCCATCTCTTCTTCCTCTATTCAACCTGTTCCTTTCTCCAGCCTGCCTGGCCCAGCTGCAGCAAGCATCCCACTAAATCCACTTAGAATCCACCCGTGTCACCCAAACCATGTGGTCATTCTGTCAGATCCAGTTTAGCAAGAATCGTCCTTCCTTCCACCCATGTCTCTTCTTAGTAAATTTCCCTACAGCCTCTGTTAGTATTCATTCAGTTCAGCTCAAGCCTGAACACCAGCAGAGACATGGGGGGATCTACAGCCAGCAGGCTGAGTGAAGCTGTCAGTGGATGTACTATTGTGTGTGTAGACATATGTATGTGCTCACCTGCATGTGTGTGTTGCCAGTTACATTTAGTAAAGTAAGAATTCAAAAGTACCTACAGCCCATATAATGCCATCCTCAGAAAAGGTACACTTAAATTTAATTCATATTTTCTTTTACAAATATACAGATATAATATAGATATAAATAGAATTTACCAACCGTGATAGTAATGGCAGAAGAAACTACAGGCTTCATCCTGACAATTGATAAAGTTAGTGTCAGGACCAGAGAGTGGTTGTATAAAATTACTGCAAATGAAATTTCTTAAAACAAATGGGCCAACTGTTGAGTTAAACAAAGGTGTTCACTTTTTATTTGTAGTATCTACTTCTAAAATTAAGGGAGTGGGTACCACTACGGAAGTACTTGAGAACGTTTTTGTTGTTTGTTGTTAATCTACAGGATGCTGCAGACATGCCTCTCGTGTTTAACAACAGCATCAGTAATAATAAAGGGCTTAATTTCAGGTTACTTTTCATAGTTGTTGCCAATACAGAAGACAATTGACTATGCCAGCTGTTTGATGACACCCATGTGCATTCATGCACTGTAAGAATAATTAAATGTGATGGCTCAACACATAATCCCAGCACTGCGGGAGGGAACAAGCTCAAAGTCAGGCTGGAGTGCAAAGGAAGAATCAGTCTCAGAAATACTCCTTACAGTGCTAGGGAGCAGCTACACCCCCAAAAGTAACAGTGCTATTTAATGTGCAGTTTCCAAAAACTAGTATAGAAGAACTAGGTTGTTTGCTTTAAAAAAAATAATTCAAGTCTGGCAGTGGTGGCACATGCCTTTAATCCCAGCACTTGTGAGGCAGAGGCAGGCAGATTTCTGAGTTCGAGGCCAGCCTGGTCTACAGAGTGAGTTCCAAGACTGCCAGGGCTACACAGAGAAACCCTATCTCAAAAAAACCAAAAATAAATACATCAATAATAATAATCACTATTATTATTATTATTATTATTATTATTATTATTATTATTTAGCATTTCAAGTTTGGAAAATAAAAATTGAAAAATCTTTTAACCTGCTGATATCATTTGGCTAAGATATGAAGCCTTCCTTGTTTTTATGGTACTAAAAATTCCATTTTTGAACATCTCACTTTAGTACACCATTCAAATACAAGTGACACTCTGATCCAGTTATCACATGCCTTAAATCCCAGCACTCAGGAGGAAGAGCAGGCAGATTTCTGAGTTTGGGTTCAGCCTGGTCTACAGAGCAAGTGCCAGGACAGCCAGGCTACACAGAGAAATGTGTCTCAAAAAATCCCCAAGAAACAGACCCAAAGAAACCAAAGAGTATATATGCTATATGACTAGGGGAAAAGCACATTTTTATGTATTTTCTCTCTCTCTCTCTCTCTCTCTCTCTCTCTCTCTCTCTCTCTCTCTCTCTCNCTCTCTCTCTCTCTCTCTCTCTCTCTCTCTCTCTCTCTCTCTCTCTCACACACACACACACACACACACACACACACACACACACACACTCACACGTAACAATAATCATTAAAGAAAAGAAACTATTACCATGAGGAGAAGGACATGGGAGGGGTTGAGGGAGGGTAGCTGGAAGGGTCTGGAGGAGAGAAAGGAGGGGAAAAGTGATGTAATTCTACTTCAATTTAAAACATTCAAAACGAAGAAGGGCCCATATAAATTTCAACAGCAATAAGTAAGTCCTAAGCTTCTAAGATCAGGAATACACTCTTATAAAACAGCAACCGTGGGGCAGCAAGGTGGCTCAGAGAACAAAGGCACCCTTTACCCTCTACCAAGCTGATAGCATGAATGTGCTTCCTGGAACCCACATGGGAGAGAGAAAGACTTCTGAAACTAGTCTCTTGCTCTCCACACTCACAAGTGCACACACACATAAATAAATGAGTAAATTCCATTTAAAACGGTAACTATCCACCTCGTCTCCTCGGTCTCCATGGTCACCGGAGCAGTCACTGAAGACCATAGACAGCGCCTGCTTCCTTCTGCTTAAGGCTTCTTTGTGTTTCCCGTGTTTCTTGTCAATGTGCACTCTGAGCAAAGCTCTTCCTGGCTGGTGAAAAGCCAGTCTTCCCCGGCATCCGTCGTCATCTGACATCAGAAAACATTGTGTTTTGTTCCTGTGTTCTGTATGCTACTCTGACCTGATAAGGTTGCCTTTTTAAAGCAAACCAGTATCCGCTGGCTGGGAGTTTTCAGCTTTTCCCAGAAGCAACCTTAACGTCTCCTCCTCACTGGTTCTTCTGTGGTCCTTGTTGGAACTGCAGATGCTGCGGAGTTGCTTGGGTAGGGCACTGCCCACCCTCATCTCAGGAGCTATAAGACGCTTGCTGTTGAGAACACTTCTCCCAGGTCTGGAGCCACTGGCATCTTGCCTTTACCTCAAGGACCCTGAAAGAAAAAACATGGTAAAGAAAAGAATAATGTGTGTGCCAAGAATGCAGTCCGCACAGAAGACAGCCAGGTCCTTAGCTTGAGTGACCTATTAAATATAAAGTATCATTGTGCTGCACCTCTGCCAACCAGCATGACATTTCTCTCTGTCCCCAGCATCCCATCAAAACACACGTCAACAAACACACTTGTGTTACTGGATATGGAGGCCTCTGAAATAATAAACGTTATCTATCCACCTACCACATGAGCTCTGTTTCCCTGATTTCTTCCTACTGTAAATCCTACTTCCCACACATTATACCTTCTTGGAGAAACAATAGTTGCTGGTCCAACCTCAGCATGAGAGGGTCCAGAGAAGGGCAGGAAGGGAGCAGAGCTGATAATGGCTCAGAGTCAGTACTGGATGCAAGCTGTCATTTCAGGAGCTCTCTGTTCCCTAAGGATTCACATCATCCTGAACCTGGTCTTCTATTTTTTAAAGTTAAATCATCAAGGCTTTGATCATTGTTAATTTTTAAAATTTTTTTATTAGATATTTTCTTCATTTACGTTTCGAATGTTATCCCAAAAGTCCCCTATACCCTCCCCCACCCTGCTCCCCTACCCACCCACTCCCACTTCTTGGCCCTGGCGTTCCCCTGTACTGGGGCACATAAAGTTTGCAAGACCTAGGGGCCTCTCTTCCCAATGATGGCCGACTAGGCCATCTTCTGCTACATATACAGCTAGAAACACAAGCTCTGGGGGTACTGATTAGTTCATATTGTTGTTCCACCTATAGGGTTGCAGACCCCTTCAGCTCCTTGGGTACTTTCTCTAGCTCCTCCATCCTTAAACTGACATAAATTCTATGAGTCTATGGATCAATTGCCCCAACCCCCGCTACCTTAGGACAGTCACTAAACACAAATCGAAAGCACATTTCCTTAAAGGTTTTACACAGCTTATTACTCACAGGTGGCTGGGCATAGCTCTTGTGGTTTCTGACTATAGCAGACAGCAGTCATTAGTAACTATTTTCAAGTAAAAAACAGAAAGATGACAGACTACTAAAATTAAAATCATTCCTAACAAAGTTTTAAAATTTATGTAAGTAAAATGGTTAGCTTTCTCTACTATCTCTCCAGACATTAGCATCTCCAACTCTTCAAGTATCGAGAACAAAGTATTAACTTTTTATATACTTATACACCATCTTTTTATTCTCTAATCTTTGTTTCCTCATCCTAGC
The DNA here is from genome assembly GCF_900095145.1 of Mus pahari. Lineage (NCBI taxonomy): Eukaryota > Metazoa > Chordata > Mammalia > Rodentia > Muridae > Mus > Mus pahari. The sequence continues at coordinate 52,158,970 of NC_034597.1, read as the reverse complement.
AATTCCATCACCTTGTATACTCTCCTTCTAATCCTAGAAGGGGATCTAGATCAGATGCAAGCCTTTCTCCTATAAAATAAGCCCATCTATCATTCATTTCTATTTTATAGATTCTCATGTTTTCTAATCATGCCTTTTCTTCTTGAGACCACTTTAACTCTCTATCTTCAATGTCCCCATGTTCACCCTGGCTAATTAAGGCAGCAGTCATTGTACCAGAGGGCACATGCATCTTCTCATGATCATACATTCAAGATTCTGGCAAAGAGCTTTTTCTACAAAGGACCATGTAGGCTTTTATGACCTTGTGTTTATGTTGGCTGGATCCTTTCCCATGGCCCTGAAGGCCGAGGAGAAGGCCTGCTCATCGTCTTCCACAGCCTCATGACCACCTCCATTCCTCATTCCCAAGATCCTCACCTGTTTCATTCATTGTGGCATGATTAGCTCTGAGGGATGGTGAAGTGTATTCCCCAGAAAGAGATTGAAAATAGAGTAGTAAAGACAGCAAATCAGCTTCAGGGCAACAGCAACCATCAGCACATGGGCGGGGACCAGGGGACAACAGCCTGGGGATGCTCCAGGGGCAGGATCTGTGTCACACCTCCCCTTATGCAGCCATTCCAGTCCCAGAAAACATTCCTAAAATCCAGACCTCAAGCTAACACAGACAAAAATCTCATGTTTGAAAGACAAATATTAAGGTTGGAAGTCAGCTCAGTGAGTCAAGGACCCGTTGTCCAAGTATGAAGCCTCAGTGAGTCAAGGACCCGTTGTCCAAGTATGAGGCCTGGAGTTTGGATACCCAGAACCCGTGAAGAGATTTGTGGGAAGCTACATATAGTATACACACAGGCACATACTATGTGTGCATACACACACACACACACACACACACCAAACTCCTAGAGATAGAAAGTGTGCCTGTTGGAAGATTTTTAAAAACCACTAGTCTTTGAAGCAGCCTCGACTTTTAAGAAATAAAACGGGAGAATGACAAGCTTTTGCAATGATGATAAGTCAGGAGACTGAATTTTCTATTTATTCACTTATAATATAATGGTTACAAAATACATTATAATTTCTAAGTTTTCTTAGACATGATCACATGTGAGAGCTGTTTGAAGGGAGGTGGGATTGGTAACGTGTTAAGGAAATTTGGAAAATAAGTGATTTTGTTTAAACACATTCCAGGAGGAAGGAAAAGGCCTGAGGGCCTGGAGATTCAGTTCCATCTGTGTGTCCATTGTCCTCATGCGTTTATGTATTGTGGTGATGCTGATGATGGAACCCAGGGCCTCACACATGCTCAGCTACACCCCAAGCTGCCCACGCTTCACTGGGTGACGTGTCGGCAGGAGTAACCATTCAAGCTCTAGTGAGTCATCGTTTCTGGATGATCAATAACATCTAGAAAGAGAGCTCAGAATTCAGAGTAGACTGCTGTGGGTTGGTTCTAATGCAACTTGTGTTCATTTGGTTCCCCAAATTGCACAGGAACATCTTCAGGTAAGATGCCGAGGGTCCCTGTTCCCAGCTGGCTTTTATTGGTAAATAAAGTTGCCAACAGTCAGTGTCTGGGCAGGGAAACAGGGGTGTGACTTAAAGGTTCCTGGACAAGGAACTCAGGAGAGAGAGAAAACAGAGAAACTCCATGCCAGGGAAGGAATAAGATCCAGGCTTGAGAGCTGCAGGAAGAGAGGCATACCAATCATGTAAGAGCTGGGGAAGAGTGACCCCAGGGCTCCCCAAACTGGGTCTGGGGTAGCAAAGATGGAATATAGATTAGTAAGTAATAAGTCAGGAGTATTGGAGGAGAGACATTAGCAATGTGAAGTTGAGTATGTGAATGTGGACTGGGAGTGACCCAGTCATTGAGCTCATTAAGGCATATTAAATATAAGGCTCTGTGTGTGTGTGTGTGTGTGTGTGTGTGTGTGTGTGTGTGTGTGTGTGTGTCTTTCATTCAGGAATCCAGAGCACTGGGGCAGGTAATGAGGAACTCCCACCATTGCTACTGGGGAGATTAGAGCAGATTAATCACCAAATGCTACTGCAGACCCATCCCTGAAGACAATTTCTCAGTGACTTGGTGTAGTTTAATTTTTCACAGGACGTTTTGATTGGCATTCATCAAAGCCAATCGGTGTAGTTTTCTAAAGCTAGCAGGGAAACAGTGAAGGTTTTTTTTTTTCCTTAAATATAAATGGGTTTGTTCTTAAATGTGTATATTAAAAGCAACCACAGAATAGAGCAGATGCAGATTTATAACACATGCTGAAATTTCATCCCTACTGCAAAGCCCGTGGAAGGCACAAACTTAACGCAGCTGTGAGCTCAGAGGGGCTTTTGGAAGCTCATGTGGTATAGGGCAAGAGTGATGTGTTCACGATTGACTGCTAGAGCTTTTATCAGAAGAGACCGAGAGCAGCACACTCCTTGTTCCTGCCACATGATGGCCTGCTCAGCCTGGGGACTCTGCCAGCAAGAAGCATCAAGGACACACCAAAAGTGCCACTTGACCTTCAACCAGATCTGTGATGCTCAATAAACCTCTTTTCTTTATAATTTACCCAGGCTGTGATGTTTTAGTAGCAACAGATAGTATAAAACACTCTCAGCTCCAACAAATGTATTGTGAATGGAAACAATCCATCCCTTTATACATAAATGCAGTAACAGATGGTACAAACAGAGACCACCTAAAGCTAAAATGAAAGCACACAGACCTACAGATTCGGACTGGATACACGTGTCCTCGGACGACACTCCTCGCCTGAGAGCTCTTTATTAGGATTGGGAGCAGGACATTTATGAGGAAAGTATCATCTTCGATGACTTCATTCAGAAGGAAGAATGGTTGAAGACTAGATTATGTGTTAATTTCCAGAGCTGAGAAATAAGGTCATAGGATTAACCCCATCGGAAATATGAGTGAAGATGGGAAAATAATGAGAGGGGGGCAGAGTTGGTTCTAGAAAGACACTACTGAAGTTGACAAACTGTGAGAACTGATCATAAGGAAGTGGGAAGTTAGACCCAACGCTGAGAACGAAAACTGGGCCAGCGCACCAGAGATCCGTCACAGAAGAGCCTGCCGGTTCTCCGGGAACACCAAGACATTCAGATGGCCTCTAACGCTCAAGGGCGAGGGAAGCTGCTGGTTCCCACCGTTTGGGAAAGAACAAAGCATCATACAACTTTCTGGAGCCTTCTCACCATTTGCCAATTCTGCAATCTCTTTGTGCCTAAGTTTCAACATCTATAAACATGGCCACGTGCCTGCCGTCCAGGAACAATGTCTCCATAAAAAACTATTGAACTGTGTCTAAAGGCACTTCTCACAGTGTGGGCAGTCGGTGAAACTTCTAGATGGCGCTGTCAGTGCTTGTGTGCACTGCATCCCATGTACCTATGAAATGGCATGGGATGTTTTCGGTCCACCAATTCACACACTTCCTTCGGGCGTAAACAATGGGGTGCCCTGCGGTGTCTGCAAGGGAATGAGGATGGACACTCCTCCCGGCCAGCTGCTGAATCGGTCATTCATTTGACTCCGAAATCTGGAGTTTCTGTCCACTGTTGACATTAGCATCGTGTCTGTGGCGCGCGCGCCCTTGGTGCCCTCTCAGCAAAAATACCCTATTTTGGCAACCTGAGCGTCACAGCAAGGTTTGGCACTATGTGGCTTCATTTGGGGATGTAGGAAGAAAGACATGCCAGTTTCATTCACTAACTGATGCAAAAGTGTCTGTGAATTACGCCGTTTGAAACAAACAGCCAGGGGTCCGGGTGTCAGGCAAGGAAGGTAGAGTGCGTCAGTAGAGGTAAGCGGTGTGCAGAGGGGAGAAGACAAAAGGGGTCTAGGCTGCAATAAAGTGAACTGAAGCAGCGAGGTCAGCTAGGTCAAACCAACCTCCTAGATGCTACACCACAGACACCTGGCCGTTACCAAGGAAACGAGACAGGGATTGGCATAGAAACATAACTAGAGCCACCTTATTGCTTCATCCTATATAGGGTTTCTGTTACATTGCAGAGCCTCTTGAATAGACTTGAAACACTTGAGACCCAGTGAAGCAAAGGCTGTATGGAGGGGACTTGGGTGGGATGCCAGCACAATGCTGCAGTGCTTCTGGGCAGCCACAGGTCTCTGCAGCTTAACCTATCGAAATAGCCTCCGTGTCCCCAGAAACAGTCAGTTAGGACATTTATAGCAAATAGGCATAGCACTCCACCTGCCCCTCTCCTGAGAGCAGGATACACATTTATCTGTAAATTAAACAAAAATCCAAACTGCCAAACAAATTCTCAAGCAGTAAACGCTGCTGGGCACGGTACCTTTGAATGGTTTCCGTGCAGTAGGAAGAAGCCAAAGGCAGACAGACTTCTAGCCCTCAGTCTCCACTGATCTACCAGTGGAGCAAAGCATGAGTCAGCAAAGAGGATCAGGTTGAAACAGAATTTTTGCAAAATGGAAAAGTCAGATGAATTCACCCTGTGAATCAACAGAGCAAGATCTAGCACAGTTAGGCCCTGCCTGTGTCACCAGGGTCAGTACTGTGGGCTGTATGCTGGAGGACAGGTCGTGGTCACCACAGCCAGATTTGGCCTCATCTACCTGGGCAATTGGATGCAGAAATAAAATGTATTTACACCGCCACCACCACCACGAGAAGCTAAAGGTGAAATGTACTTAATGTATACATAAGCACATAGAGATTTCCACGGAACAGCCACGAAAACACCTATGTGACTCCCCTGGTGTTCTGAAGCCCTTTGTGTGGCCCAGGCCTTTCTCGTTTCTTTGGCTATCAATTCCTCAAAGCTGTCTGACTCCTCTTCGGCTCTGTTTCAGGCTCTTGATCACAGGTACAGGAGGCACTCAACAGTGTGAACAATTTAGCAACCTGGTGTACAAATTTCACCAGTGTGCATAAACTCTCATTCCCAGATCATAAGAACAAACACCTAGGTTTATACCTTGAATCAAGTTCAAGTTGATTCTGTGATACAGAGAGATGACTGTGGTAGGCAGGGTCTTACACTGGCAAAAACAAACAAACAAACAAACAAAAAACAAAACAAACAAAAAGCCCTGCCTATGTTCACAGATAAAAATTTATAAACATAACATACAAGCAAACTGTATGGCATGTGGATAATATCTTGGTAAAGCTGCTAAAAATAACGTTAAAATAAATATGGCTAAACTCTCCTAAATTTGGCAAGAGTTGATGCATATCATATAGTTTTTAGAAGACACAAGAATTCGCTCACTGTTTTAAAAAGCTACCTCGCTGGAGAAGCCTACCCCGCGTCACCCACGTCACCATGCCAGGGTTTATGTGCTGGTTACCTGGTCACTGCAGTGAGGATGCTGTTCTGTTCTCAGTCTCGCTTCAAAAGCAGGAAGCTGTAAGCTCCAAGGGGTTAAATGTCAGAATCATTATGATGAGAATCTGCCTTTCTAACCCAAGTCTGTCTCAGAATAAGTCTATTCAGAGTCTTGGGCTGTCCTTTTCTCATTCTTAGATGTGTCTCTGAGGAATTTAATGATGAGTTGAACAACTATGTTTCTCCAGGACTAGAGTTTTTCTAAAGCAGTCACCCAGCACAAGCACTTAACAAAAACACTGATAAAGAAAAATAAGTGTGTGGGGGTGGGGTGAGGGTGGGTTTGATAGGAAGCCGACATAGACTGAATAAAATTTACACACCGAGCTTCAAAACATAACAATTTAATATCTTTAGGTGCAAAGCAGATTAGCTATTGTTTAATCCAACAGTTAAATGTTTGCTTCTGGTGGGTTTGTAAGAGTTAGAAAATAAAAGTTATAAATATATGTATACTATTAAGTGTCAATTCCAGACAGTGAATAATAGTTTAGTATGTGTGCATTTTATCCAATATTCCCTTTGTCTTACTGGGGATTTCTAACAGTTAAATGTATCGTCGTGTTAAACAAGGAGAAACGCTGAACCTGCTATTGTATAGAAATGCCCACAAATCCCAGAGACCTATAGTATTCACATGTGCGCTCCTTTCCAGTGCTCAGCAGTTTAATGAAATAAAGATGCGCATGAAATTTAAACTGCCACTCACTAGGTGCCTGGCTGACTTCAAGCTTTTATCTTTTTGGAAGAAGTGAAAGGCTATGGACTGCAGAGCCTTTGTCTTCTGGCCTAGGTAAGAGACACACAATACGAGCAGAAGCAGGGTTTTAAAAACAAACATCTGTCCAGCTGCTACATTGCCATAAAAGAACTAAGGATGGCTCTGCACAAAATGGTCGATCTGCGTGAGCTCTCAGACTTCCAGTCACCCGAAATCCAAAGTGCAGTGGGAAGACCACGACAGCAAGAACCAGAACTTGGGGTTTGGGGTCTGAGAACACGTCGATCTTCAAGAAAAGCTACACTGAGTAGACCTCTCCTTTTTCAAATAAGAATACACTGAGCTTCTACTCCCTTAATCTTGCATCTTGTAACCTACAGAACGGGGCTATTGAATCATTTCTAATCTGGACCACACGAGTGAAAAGTATTTTTTGATTGAATATTTCTGAGGCAGTGAGCAGAGTCCAAAGAAAGCTGTCGAGATCTTATACTCAGGACTCTAAGGAAAGTTAAAGAGTCTCTCCCCTAACCTCTTATCTTAGCTATGAGGATAAATGGTTTTCTGTTATGCACAAAGAAAAGCCAACAGAGCTAAAGTCACATTTTTCTGGTTCCCAATCCAGTGCCTTTTCCAGTTTCTCTGGTTTCCTTCTCCCTCTGGGAAGGATACAACATCTCCATCATAGACACTGAAGTCCAGTACATGTTAAGTGTAGAGTTTAAGGAAAAATAACAAAGAGAAAGGAGAAAGACAAAGTAGAGATTAAAAATAGTCACAGGATTGGCAATGTCTTATAAGGAGTGAGTGGGCCGCCTGGCTGGCCAAGATCAAAATAGTAATGGGACTTGCTCTGATTTCCAATTTGGCACATTTGAGCACATTTAACTGTCCTGACTTGGACTCCTGAGGGACATGGTCAGTATAGTCATTGTTACTGCTACCATGATGTGTTTAGGGGAAGGTATGCAAGAGGAATCAGCCTTCCTTCCCCTCAGAGAACAGCCCTATGGCAGCCAGGAAGTTCTAGCTCTGCTTTCATAGGCTAAAGGTATAAGAACAGCTTGGGGAAACAGTGAAGAACATTTAGCCCAAAGCAAGGGCTGCTTAAGAGGCACCCAGACAAAAGTACATTTATAAATTCAATTTGTTTGAGGGAAAACTAATAAGTGAAGCTATTTTGGTGTGTTTCATAGATTGAGTGAGTAGATGTATGTGTGGATGGATGGACAAATGGATGGATGGATGGATGGATGGATGGATGGATGGATGGATGGGATGCAAATGAATCAAATACTCATTAGCAACACACTGCCTAGTCCAAGCTAGCTAGCTTCACAAACATTTGATGTCTCAATGATACCACCATCATGTGAGCAATGACTATCAGTGTCTTGGACAGAAGAGAAACTGAGGCACAGATGGTTAGTGACTTCTAGGGGGCTGTGGCAGGAAGGTCCAGTTGAGCTGACATTTGAGCACAGGACTGCCTAGGGCCAATCCAGCATAAAGCAAAGGACTCCTGTAAACTGTCATTGTTCTTCAAAAGCTGTGACTGAGTTTTTCTTCTGAGGGAAACATCGGTCAACAGCTCTTACCGCTGTTCTCATAGGATGAGCACAGCAGCAGGGGCGGGGGAAGATGGTGTAAGCTAGCTTGCTTCCTTTGAAAGGGACTTAGGCAGAGTCTTAAGGATCATGGGGACGGGAGGGAGCAGCTTGGGCAGCCATAAGCCAAGAGCCAAGGATAAAGAAGACAAGGGACCACACAGAATGGGGCTAACCGTCAAGGCAAAGGAAAGAGAGCTGGTTAGCCTTCCGCAACCCTCAGGGGACATGCGCGTGAGACTCTCACACCGTCCTAGTTCTTACTTGGCTGCCAGTGGGTGCTTTTAAAATTCGTCATAAGACAAATAAATGGGGGCTGATCGTGAATTACTTCTGTACTGGTCGGTGCAGGAGTAAAGGGATCAATATGGGTTTGTGGCAGCTTATGCTTGGAAGACACCCGGAACCAACCCCCATCCTGTCTTTGGCTCAAATGGAAGAGCCGGTTTCCCCGTTTCCAGAGACACGGGGAATAAGATTAAAGCTAAAGTTATCAGCATATCAGCCTCGAAGGCAACACTCCCCACTGACCTTGTTTTAAGAAAAACGCAGGCAAGCAAAAAAGGGCAGCAGAGTGGGAGAGAACTTTGCTAAAATTACAGAACTCTTTCTAAGAATTTAATTATTTCCTGGAATAAAATGAAATAAGGAGAATGTGTTTTGCCATACGGTTTTCGAGTATTATTAAATAAGGTAACTGAGAACTGGCTGGTTAAGAACATGAGATTAAAATTAGGGCGACTGCAGATTAAGTAATAAACTATTCTGAGAATGCCACTGTATAAATACCAATAGTCAGGACCCCACTCTGCATAACAGCAGCAGGCCCATTGTGACCACTCTCTGCAGCTTGGATTGGAAATTAAAAAGACAAAGCCTGCAGTCAGAGCCCCTCTGGAACAAGGTTGAGGAGGTAGAGCGGGACCCACCCCACCCAAGGATGCCAAGGTAGCAACTCCTCACCCATTCGCTGCGGCACTACACGCCAGAGCTGCTCTGTCTTCCCTGGGGGCGAAGATGCAGAGGACAGTGGTCCACGGCTGGAGCAGCAGCAGCTGTAGCGGCGACCTCGCCACCCGGCTCCAGCAGGACGCCACGCCCGATACAGCTGTTCCTAGACTAGACTAGTCCGAGGGACCCTCAGAGTCTCACGGTGGTCATCATCAACCTGGTCGCCCGACCTTTGTGTGCCTTTTGTACCAACAACAAACAAGTCCCAGCGTGACTGCCACTGCATTCAGTGCAGGGGCTGGAGAGTGTGGCAGTCGCAGCTCCCCCTACCTAGCTCTCTCTCTCTCTCTCTTTTTTTTTAAATTAAAGAGATAGAAGCATATCAGCTTCAGAGAATGCCATAATGCCACAGACCCAGTGTTGTGGATCACTGAGGGAAAAATTCATGATGGAAGCTTTATTTTATTTTATTTTATTTTGTTTTCCAGAGATTAATCTTACGGAAGGCATGTGGCTTAAAACAAAGTCATTCCTCATAGAAGGTTGGTGCTAGGGGCTTGGTGTGGGCCTCCTCAGCCCCATAAAGAGTTCTGCATAGACACTGCCTAGTCTGAAGACAGGAGGATCAAGCGCTCAAGATCAGCCTCCTTTACATAGCGAGTTCCAGGATAGCTGGTCTCAAAATGGATGAATGGATGGATGGATGGGTGGATGGATGGATGGGTGGATGGATGGATGGGCGAAGGACAGATGATAGTGATATGATAGTAACAGTAGCACATACCCAGATAAAACAGCATGTTCTGTGATACACGGTGCCTTTGTTCATTGTCAGATGTGGATGTGAGATTCCAAATAAGCATCACAAATCAAAAATTCACTCAAAATGTGCTGTGTGTTGTAAAATGTTCTACGGTTGCAATCTGACGCCAGTGTTAATTCAGTGTCCCTGTCACTTTAGTAATGGGGACACTGAGGCTATAAACCAGGGCACGGAACCTCTGCAGCGCCAGGCTTCGCGTACAGCCCCGCTCCTCTGCCCTTGGGTGCACTCTGCTCTAGTTATAGCATCAGGTCCAACAGCCTCCAGCATCCTATGAATGGGGAGTGTACACCAGCTAGAGCTTCAGAAGACTGGAGACTCCTGTTTACTGCGCCCTTGGGGAAATTACCTAATTCAGCTCAGCCAACTCTAGACCGTACAGGCTCGAATGATGTCCCTGGGGAGAGGCCCTGACTTCAGAAAGGGCAATCTGCTTTGCTGTAGTCTGCTTTGCTGTAGCCTAGCCCTTCCCAGGGGACCACTGAAGATACCAAATCTAATAGCATTTCTTCCACACCACAGACTCCTATTAGTCATCCCCTGGTATCCATGGGAATTGCTTTCTTGAAGCTGCCAAAATCCAAAGATGCTCAAGATCCTTATCTTAAAGGGGACAGTAGAGAGCTGTGTTTGGAATGGCCACTTTTTGCACAAACGTGAGTACCTTAGTTCAAATGCCTAGTGCCTACAAAAAGTGTTGTGGGGTCGTGTGCCTTATTTAGCTCAATAATGTTAAGACAGATAGTTTTCTGTCTCCTGAACTTTCCCAGATCAGTGAGAGACCCCGTCCCAAGGAGATAAGACAGAGGTCTCCCACTGGCTTTGGAGTACACTCCTGCGCATATATATATATATATATATATATATATATATATATATATATACACACACACAGAGTGGTGGTGGGGTGTAAATAAATAAATACATAAACGTAGGTGCAGATTTACATAGGATGCTGAGCTTGCTATGCTAAACTGCAGCCAGGAAGAGAACTGGATCCTTCGTACAAGAGGGCTGCCCCGCTAGAGGCAACTCCAGGATCAGAGAGGGGCATCCTCGGAACAGTGAATTCCAGGAGGCTGGGAGGGGTAACAACATTCTGTGGTCCACCTGGCAAGGCTCTCTGCTGCTCTGGCTGGGGGTGGGGTGCACGGACCCCAGATGGCCCAAGCGCAAAGGGGCAGAGCTCTCCACCAAGAGGGAAACTTAACTGACCCACAGAACTCTGCCCCCACGACCCAAAGCCTCCACTAAAAGCCTGGGCAAGGCTCCCTCAGTCCAGGTGGCTCCTCCTCAGTCCAGGTGGTTCCTCCCTCAGTCCAGGTGGCTCCTCCCTCAGTCCAGATGGCTCCTCCCAGCACTTCTCCCCCTCCCCATACTCGACCCCTCCCCAGCCCAGGAGCTGGGCTTCCACTTCTCTTGCCTGTATACCTCAGTCATTTTGGCTCTTGGCTGGCTCCACTCCTAAATCTCTCTTGACCCACGTGTTCTCCCTTTCTCTTTCTCTTTCTCATCCTCTTCCTCTTCACTCCTCCCCTCCCGCTCGCATGGCCCAGTTCAGCCTGGACCCTTCCAGATGTCTCTGGCTGTTCTTTCCCTCATATCTCCAACCGACCTCCTCCTCAACCCTATCCAGGAGCAGTGATGTCCCCCTTTTCGTCCCAGTGCATCATGAAGGGGACACTCTGGTGGTAGGGGACTGAAGCAGCCGCTCACATGGAATCTGCTGTCAGGAAGCTGAAAACAACGGTTGAACAGTGATGCGCTTTCCCCTCTTGATGCAGTCTAGGACCCAAGCCCAGGGAATGGTACCACCCCCTTAATTAACCTAACCCACCTATCCCACCTCCCGCACAGGCATGATAAAAGGCTTGTTGCCTAGGTGATTCACAGTCCTGTCCGGTTGACAGTAAATGCAACTGGGTGAGTATGGATAGGACTTTGTATAGAATGCCCTCATGACCCCTACCCTAATGGGCATCCCTGCACATCATCTATCCCGTGTTGACTGTCATAGTCCAGGGACAGGTGGCCTAATCACAGAAGCATGGGTGACTCCAGATGCTTCTCCACTGCCTTTAATATACACCACCAGAGCTCTGTTCAATGGACAGACCTCCCAAGAACTCTGGGGACAGACAGGAAGGATAATCTCAGGTTTAGCCCACATCTACCCTCACAGGTACTGGCAATTATCCACCCTTGGGATGTGGGCCATCTTTCATCTGGGTGTGCTGTTGGCAATCAAACATCTAGGCTTTTTCCTACATGATGGCTATTATCATGCTGCTCACTTACAAGGACACCACGGATGTGCTTTTCTGTTTGAAGTATTCTTTTAAAAGATGCATGGAGTAAAGTATCCCATCTCAGTAGCCACATTATAATGTTGTTAACCGTTTCTCCACTGTCCTACGTTTCAGATAGATTATATTTCTTGGGACTGGCTTCCTGGTTGTATATTCCTTGAAGTTAATACTAGTCTAAAGGAAACAGACAAGTTTAATACAACTTATGTGAGACTTTCCACAGTTTTATAGAGGACTGCAGGTTGGCCATCCCATTAGCAGAGTAGGAGAATGGCTACATCCATTTTTAGAGAAGTATTCCAGAGTGGTCCTTGGGTTTTGCTCACTGAGGCAGAATTGTGAGTGCTTTGTTGAAGGGGCTGAATTCTCTGTTTAGGGAAGGGCTCTGCACTGGGATATGCTCAGCATGGCGGGGGTAGTGAAAGCTTGCCCCCTGAGCTGAAGTCCTGGTTCTCAGCTTAGAACTGTGGCCTGGCAACAGCATCTGCTTGCCTCAGTTTCTCACGTGGGCCATGAGGATGATGTACATGCAGAAGGCTTTCTGTACATCTCTGTAAACACTAGCAAGAAGTGACCACACCTCGGCTGTTTCTATGTCTGTCAGCAGCAGTCAAGGCATTTGTTCAATGTTTTCATCCAATAATCCCTGTGAGGCAGACTCCTGGGAAAGCAATGTCTTCTCCCATGTGGAAAGTTTGAGAACTGCCTCAGAGAGGCACTTGTGAGAAGCAGGGAGTCATCAGGTCCATCCGTTGTCTGCAAGGGACTGGCTGTAGAGTCACACACACACACACACACACACACACACACACACACACACACACAGACTTAGGCTTCCCAATGTCTTCTCCCATGTGGAAAGTTTGAGAACTGCCTCAGAGAGGCACTTGTGAGAAGCAGGGAGTCATCAGGTCCATCCGTTGTCTGCAAGGGACTGGCTGTAGAGTCACACACACACACACACACACACACACACACACACACACACACACACGTGGACTGATGCTTGAATACCTTATATAGCATGTGTTTGTATTTATAGATAATCTCATTTCATCCTCCTGTCAACTGTAATCCATCTCCAGATGGTCATAATACAAAATACAATTGCTAGCAACACAGAGTTTTTCTATTGTGTTGTTTGCAGGACTTCCTTTTTTATCCATTAATCAATTTATTTATTCACTTTGCATCCCATTGCAGCCTCCCTCTCCTCTCAGTCCCCCCCTCACATAGTCCATCTCCTCCCCTTCTCTGAGAAGGAGGAGGCCTCCCCTGGGTACCAACCTACCTTGGTAATATCAAGTCACTGCAGGACTAGGCACATCCTCTCCCACTGAGGCCAGACAAGGCAGCCCAGCTAGGGGAACAGGCAGGCAACAGAGTCGGGGACAGTCTCTGCTCCAGCTTAGTTGAGTCTGTTGGCTTTCCTGTGAAGTCCCTGTCACCTCTGGGTTCCTCAATCCTTCTGCCAACGCTTCTACAAAACTTCCCAAGCTCAGTCCAATGTTTGGCTGTGGGTCTCTGCATCTGTTTCAGTCAGCTGCTGGGTGGAGCCTCTCAGAGGACAGTTATGCTAAGCTCTTATCTGTAAGCATAACAGAGTATCATTAATAGTGTTGGGGATTGGTTCTTGCCTGTGGGATAGGTCTCAAGTTGGGCCAGTCATTCCCTCAGTCTCTTCTCCATCTTTGTCCCTGCACTTCTTATAGACAGGTCAAATTTTGGGTTGAAGGTTTTGTGGGTGGGTTGGTGTCTTTATTCCTCCACTGGGAGTCCTGCCTGGCTACAGGAGGTAGCCACATCAGGCCATATCCTTCACTGCTAGGAATCGTAGCTAGAATCACCTTCATAGACTCCCTGGAGCCTCCAATGGGGGGGCATTCTTAAGGACAGAAGCTGACACATGCTTAGAACAGATGAAGCTTTACAATGTCTTTAACTAACTATAGCTTATATACTTGCCTTTTGCCTTTGTCCTGAGGCATCAGAGTAAAATTGAACGACAAATTAGAATAAGACAATTTGTATATATGAATATTGAATATTTAATATGCATATAAAAATTAGCTATGACAATAGCAGTGATGATTATGAGGTGAAATAGAAGACATTGGTCAGCTGTAAACCCACATGGAGTGTCAGAAACCAGCACCACCCTGGACTCAGGTAGGCCCAAGGCTCTTCACCTGTACCCATCTCGGCCTCTTCCCTTCTCCCCAGGTCTGTCCTAACCTATCACACACTCACTAACCAAAAGTCATTATCCCAACTCAAGAAGACCTCCAAATTCAACAGCATTTCATGCAACTACCTTGGTCATGACATACCACTTTTCAGTCTTAGTGACTGATCATAGCCAAGGTGACCCCTGCCCTGCACTGAAGGACTACAAGGTTGTCCCTGATCCTGATATGGTGGAAGTGTCACCATAGGATACAGTGTCCTCTTCTGAAGGTCCTAGGTTCTATAGATTAAAACAATAATTTAAGGATGTTTGACTGAAATTAGGAAAAGAAATGATAAAGTGATCGAGCTTGGAATTTGGCACTGCTGAGAGAAGGGAGATCTGAAGACGAAGCAGAGGGGGGAAAGTTATAGAAGCTTTCTAAGTCAGAAGTCAGAAAATAAAGGCTCTACGGTGAGCGAAAGTGATCAGCTGCATAGAACGGACTTGGTAGATATAAGCACAGAGCTCACTAAGGACGTACTTGCTGCTCCCATTTCTTGTCTTCTTCAGTGTGGCTTATTCCCTTTCCTCTTTCAGCTTAACTCGAGAGGGGTCTGTGATAGTTAATTGTTAACTTGATTGGAAGTAGGTGAAGCAAATCTTTGGGGTGTTTTTAGAGAGTATTAAATTAGGGGAAGGGTTACCCCAGACATGGACTGCAGCATCGTGTTGCCTAGGGTCTTCGAGTAATAAAAACAAAAGGAGAAAGCCAGGTGGACATCCACATGTGTCTGTCTGTCTACTCCCTGATCTGTCTGGATGTGAGGCAGGCAGCCTCACACTCCTGCTGCAACACCTAAGATCCACTTCAATGGTCACGCCTTCCTCACCATCATGGACTGTATCACCTACAACTGTGAGCCAAAATAAATGTCTCTTCCATTAGCTCACTCCACGTCAGGTTTCTGTCTGGTCATAACATTCATCTTACTTCAAAACAGTTCTCCAGTCTTGCCTGACATGGGAGGCACAGCATGTCTAAATGTGTAAAAGGTGTTGTTCCTGGCCATCAGACGTGCCTTTTGTAAAGAGAAACACTGATGATTGACAGTGTCATTTGCAAAGGATATCACTGGCCATGCTGCTGTGCTAAAGGATGTCAAATTACTGACATTCAAGTATCCAAAATGCCTTGAAACAGATAACTCAGATGGCCTTTATAATTAGATTCCCTCCTGCCTAATGTCCCTCTGGAGGGAAGAGATCACATCACCAAGCTTATCATGGTTGTGAAGTGCTGGAGCACAGAATGCAGGTTGTATGGACTTCAGTTAGGCGTCGGTGCTAGCGCCAGCTGCCTGGGTTTGAGCACATCTCTTAATCTCTGCCTTGGGAACTTGACACATGACTTTCACTCAATAGGTCCTTAAACACACACACACACACACACACACTACAAAAATTAACTCCCTACAAGCATTAAAGTTAGCCAACAATCAGCAAGCATTTAGAATAGTAGCTAGAACATAGACGCACCCAGTCCGTAAGCTGTAGACACCAGTACCAGCGACGTCGATTTGCAAGGGCTCTGTGCTGGAAAGTGGTCACCTCAAACTAGTATAAGGGAGAAGACAAATGACCCCAGAGATTAGTAAACTGGGGCTTGAAAAGCCATTTCCCTCTCCCTGTCCCCTCATATATAACATACTACTGATATATACATATATTTCAAATTATATATTTTTTAAAATTATATATATATTTCAAATTATATATATATTCAAATTATATATTTTCAAATCACACATACATATATGTGTATATATATGTGTAGAGGTATATATATATATATATATATATATATACATATATGTGTGTGTGTGTGTGTGTGTTAACTTGGCAAAACATGTTGCAATTTACCATGTTGAGTTAGCATTACATAGAAATTTATAGCCATATTGGTCTTGAAACTTTAAACTTATTTTTCCCATTTGTATAAAGGTAACACATAGTACTAAGTATGTAGTAAATGTTTTCAATCCAGAGTTTACAGAGACTAATAAAGTATTCTCAAAATTAAAACATAAGCGTGCTGAATAAGAAATAAGTTATCTATACCCAAATATTCACACACTTGATTTTACTTCCTGCTGTAGTTTAAATGTCCTCATCAAAACATTATTGGAAAATTAATTTCTGCTGTTAGTGTTAAGAAAGTAGGAAATGACCTCCACCATTCTGTTTGGGGCCTTTAGCAGAGAAAAGGTTAGGTAAGTCCATAAAGTTGGGCCTCTAACCCTTTGGGACCATGTCTTTGTCATAAGAGGAAGAAAGGGCTCTTAAATGCTCTGTCTCTCTGTGTCATATCTTGTGTCACTATGGAATCCTGCAGAGAGTCCCTACAAGGAAGGACACTGCAGTCTTCTCTCAAGTACCCCCCACAAACATTGACCCATGATCCAAATAAATCTTTGTTCTTTGCAAATTATTCCACTTACAGTAATAAGTTATCAAGGCAGGAAGTATACAAGGCACTCCCTCTGCTGTGAAGGAGACAGTGGTTGTTTCCGCTGAGATGGTAGCTTCTGGTGGCCCAGAACAGCTGCATCAGGCCATGCAGTGACAGACTTCAGTGAATCCCTCTACCAATGGCACCCGGGCAAATGTTGGAATAACCTCACGGTGAATGATCGCCTGGAATGTGGAGAAGCCACCCTTAGGATTACACAGACCCACAGCAGCTGCAGAAGCCTGAAAGAGAAGGCATTGAGAACCAGGCCAGCCGGAACAGCCTCGGCCTCCCTTGTACACCTGCCCCAGTCCATCAGAGGACAGACCTTCCCTCCTTCCCTCTTCAACTCTACTAAGGACTCCCGAAGCAAATGTCCTAAACCCCCTTAGTGCCAAGGGACATAAGCCTGGTTCCTGTTCCCGGGAAGACCGGCCTCATGAGAAAGGGGATCTCATGCCCTTATCCAATAGCCGTGGCCTCTACACAACTGCACATATATACCAAGTGCTAGGGGCGAGGTGTAGAAAGGCAGGCAATAGGAAGACCATTAAATATCCCCAGGAGTGGTTTTCACACACAAGAATATCCCTCAAATATTATTTCAAAATCAGAATTCACTTCTTTTGCTACACAATCTAAGATTTAATTTTTTCCTTTACTTTGTAACCCAATTTATAAATCTTTCTATTTTAGACAATGACTAGTAGGATGCTACTGAGTCTCAGGTCTCTGCTGAGAAAACATTTACAATTAAATGATGAACAGTTCTGCCTCGTAAATAGAAAAACACAGCTGTTCTTGAAAGCAATATAGTTTAATAAAACCTCCTTGTGTGCTTAAAAAACGCCTATGAGCCAAATGAACATATGATGCAAGTCATAAATCATCTTAAATGTGTGTCATTTGAGTAAAACTTGAACAAGCTGGTGTGAATTACTGGGCACCATGTTTTTAACTGCCCATGAGGTTTATATGAGTTTGCCAGTTTTGTTTTGTTTTGTTTTGTTTTTTATTAGTTATTTTCTTTATTTACATTTCAAATGCTATCCCAAAAGTTCCCTATACCCTCCCCCCGTTGTTTTGTTTTCTTAATGTTATACCTTTAAACATTGTAACTGTCATTGACCCTCCATATCTGTGGGTTCCACATTCGTGAAGTCAATCAGCTTCAGAATGGACCAGAAATATATACGGGGGGGGGGGAGGAAAGTCAGTCTATTCTGAACATATCACAATAAACATGTAGGTGGTGAGCACAGACAGATATACAGTGAACAACGGACATGATGATTGTATCCACAGGGAACATTACACAGAGAACATACACACTGTTCCTTTCCTTTTATCCATATGCCTCAAGCAAGACAGTGCAACAGTCACTTACAGTGTATTGGCTTTTCTCATGACTGATAAAATAGCTGACAGAGGCGACTTAAAGGAGAAGTGATGAATCCTAACTTGTGATTTCAGAGTCCAATATGGCAGGAAGCGAGAGGCTAGAGTGGCTCTGTCATGGCGACGGGAGTTTGCAGCACAACTCATTTCTCATCAAGATAATAACAAAGATTAGCCACCACAACGGGACTGAAAAAAGATGTGTCCAGTTGACTCCAGTGTCCTCCAGGGGCCGTCTGAACCAATTAGCCCCAAACACAAGCTACTGAAGTCCTGGTGTGAGGAGTCTCCACCCCCTCTCTGTACCACCTGTACGGTGTCTGCTCTTTAACCAATCGGATGATCAGACACAAGCTCAGCAGCTGCAGATAGCCCTGAGTGAGCGCAGGGATTCCTTAAGGGGCTAAGCCAAGTAAAGCAGGAATGTGGACTGCACAGATGTCCCTTTCCATGGGAGGTAGAAGCTGTATCTTCTCAGGGCTGAGCCTGTTGTGTGGGGTCAGAGAGCAATTAATCTGGATATGTGGAGCTTCCCGGCCCAGGAACCTGTGTATCTCAGACCCAGGAACCTGTGTATCTCTGAGTGGTCCCTTCACAAGGTGAAAATTTACATCAAAAATGGCCAAACTATTTTGCAGCTTCAGCCATTTTATATGAGAGACGCTGAGCCTCTGCAGACACGAGGGTCTGTGGCGAGGCATCTCCATTACAAACTTTACTTTAAACACCAAACATACCATTTATTTTTCAACCCCAACATCGAGACAGTTGTTGGGCTTGTTATTCTGAAATCGCATTTCCAGAATTTGCATCGTCCTTATTTTATCCTATGTGTCATCGTGACAGGCTTCAGAAACACATCATTCAGTGAGTGTATCTTGGAGGGGGTTCCCAAAAGCTTGTCGCTGAGCAGGGAAGACCCACCCTGAGGGTGGTAAAGATTAACTATTAATACGGAACCTACTCAAGTCCCTTTTAAGCTACTGAGTAGGTGGGGCTTTGGCAGACTTCTATAACTGCCTGGATATAGTGCCACAGGCAACAGCTGCTGTGGAATGAGCATCCTTCTGCCAGATCATCAGGTATAACAGGTATTAGTAATAGAAACCGTTGTGGACATCCTCCTCTCTACAGTGTCTCGGCCTGGTAGATATAATGTGTCCTTTGACACTTCCATCTCCCATTTTGTTGCATTGTTACATCATAAATTACAGAACAAGTTTCATGGAAATCATCTTACCTCAAGCTCTGTACATTTCCTTATATTTTTCATAACTTTGGGAGGAAAGTATTATCTAAAATGAAAAGCGTCAGAAAGTTTATAAACTCACATAAGGGGTTCCTTTCTATAACTGCAATTTTAGTTTGGGTGAACTTTTCCTAAGAGCGGGAAAGCGGCAGATGTTAAATGAGTGCAAAGGTTAACAAATGTCATAAAATGCGTTGCTGCCATGCTGTCTTTAAATTGTATTATTGATGTGCTTGTGTGTGATATACTGGGGGTGGGGCTGGGCCACAGTGCGCCTGTGGAGGTCAGAGAACAACTTTGTAGAGTTGGTTCTCTCCTTCCACCTTTCCTCAAGAATGAACCCAGGCAGCAAACTCCTTCACCCACTGAACCACCTTGGTGGCCTCTTGTGTTGTGTTTTGTTTTTATTAATGTTTTTAGACAGAAGACTAAATCATAGACAATTATAGCAGATCTGAAAAAGACGTTTCTCAAAAGTTAGTGGGGTATCAATCACCAAAAATAAGTTGGTGTGGCATACAGGGAGTAGAGGATTTGAAGACAGTTGGGTGTGACTGTCTCCAGCATCGGTCCTTTATGTCTGAGGCCCACTGGCTTTAAACCTCTGAGCTGTATTTCTCTTGCGGTGAAATGTGATTAAAAAAACAAACAAACAAACAAACAAAACTTTCAAAGTCATCTAAAGTTTGTAAAGCTCCCAGCTCAGCCTGTAGCTGTGTCTCTTCCTCTCCTTGGGAATAGAATGAGATTGATTGATATCCTTGCCCTGTGCTGTGTGAGCTTGCCGGATCCTGCTTGGAGATCCTCGCAATGGCTGGCCAGGCTGGGCTTGGTGCCTATGAGGTGAATTCTTCTTTGACCTCTTGTTATTTTATTCTGCATGTCAAGGTCATTACTTATCCCAAGGTCTTCTCTTCAAGTCAGCTGGGGCCATGGAAATGAGGTCATCAATGAGGTCATCTTCAGAGCAGAAGGGCCAGCTACTTGAAAGACAATTTAAGAATTTTCGCTAGAAGCCTGGATGGAAAACTCACCTCCAATTTTGGAAACCACTCTTGTCGTTTTGATTCTAAATTTAGAACTATGGGACTTGTAACATTGCAAAATACTGGCAAGGCAGGTCCTGAGGAGCTGTGATAGAGTAAGTAAGAGTGCAGGCCAAGATGGCCAGCCTCAGGACGCCTGACCAGCGGCGGTACCCCTGGACAGGGTGCGCATGCGCGTGCACGTGCGTATGTGCTAGCGTGTGCTTTGCTGGGGACAGAATCCAGGCCAGACAAGTGCTCTGCCGAAGAGTTGCTCGCCAGACCTACCTTAAGCTCTGTAATTCTTTTTCCTCATCTACGAAGCAGCGATGGCAACGGTGCCACCCCTTCCACTGGCAATGAGAATTTAGAAGCAGAGCACCAGTCTCTCTTGCCACCAGAACCTGCCTGTGCTTAACAAGGTGAGGGTACAATGAAATTACCAAACGGGACCACTCCACGGATAGAAAGGAAGGTTTACTGGGGGGTCAAACTGCAAAGGCTGTCTGGAGGTGAGGGACAAAGAGAAGATGAAATAGCAGGAAAGCAAGTGGACTTTATAGGGCAGTCAGCAGGGCGAGAGGTGTTTAGGTTGACCCAGAACTAGATGACCTTGCCCTAGGTATCTGACCTTTATGGCAGATCAAGGGAGGTTCCTGAGGGAGGCTCCTGGTAAACAGAAATCAGTCTTCAGGCCTCAGTTACCCAATAACAATCTTTCTGTTTGCCTGGCCAAAGTCCTTCTACTTAGGACATTGGCACAAGCACTGCAATTTGGGGGGCAGCACTCAGGAAAGCAATCTTATTCAAAAGCAGCCGAAGGTGTCTGGTGAAGAGAATGTGTGTTTGACACGTCAGGGTGGGAAGGCGATGGTCTCACAAGGTTGCCTTGAGTCTAGTCTGGTGTCAAGATCCAACTTGAACCAAGATTTAAAGCTGTCTTTCAGAAAGCCTTCAACAGCCGTATGAAAGCCATGTGTACAGTAACACAAAAGGAGCCGCTCTGAAGTTGCCTCCCCTCACTCCCTCTGATTCTGGTGGGGATAAAGTTTGAATACGTCAGCCAGTTTAATGAATGGCCATTTAAATGAGTGTGTGTCGGGAAATCTGGGCACGGGTCATTTTTTTTCTCAGATTCCAAAGCTGGGGGCATTCTGCAAGGAACTTTTTACCATGTGATTAATTATTGAAAAGCCATAGTTTCAGGCACTTGCACGGATTATTTTATATCACGTGGAGAGCAGTATATCATCTTTTAATTCAGTATGATGCTGTGCATACAATGCTTTTATATCCTTTAAAATAATTGTACTAAATAGTAGAAAATATTCATATTCTTTGAGTGTGAGCTTTGAATAGATGAAATTACTCATTGCTTTTCTAGTTTTTCTACATTTATTTATTCATTCATTCATTTAAGAAGTACATGTGTGTGCCACAGTACCCACATGTGTGCCACAGTACCCACGTGTGTGCTACAGTACCCACAGGGAGACCAGAGGGCAACTTTTCAGTCAGTTCTCTTCAAGCACCCCGTGGGCTCCTGGGATCCAACACAGGTCTCAGGTGTCAAACACCTTAACCCACTGAACCATCTCATAATGTGAAACCCAGAAATCATGGAAAAAAAACAAAATGCAAAGTGCTTTAACTTGCGTGTGTTATCAAACAAGAGAGGATAAAGAGAGGGCTAGGAAATTAAACTCAAACTATAAATAGAAAAGTATATAAAATATGATGAAGTAAAAAATACAATATAATAAAAAAGGGGGGCAGGGAAAAAAAGAAAAAAGAAAAAGAAAAAAGAAAAAAATACAATATAATACAATGCACCAGAAGAGTACATGTGGAGAACAGTATGCCAGAGACACTCTGACTGATGACGTAAAACGTAAGAAGCATTCAGAGACATGTAGTAAATAAATTATTACTTATAAAAATTACAAGCCAGTAAGAATAAAATAGTAGTATAAAGAGGACAGAGGAGGCTGGAGAGATGGCTCAGCGGTTAAGAGCACTGACTGCTTTTCCAGAGGTCTTGATTTCAATTCCCAGCAACCACATGGTGGCTCACAACCATCTGTAATGGGATCTGATGCCCTCTTTTGGTGTGTCTGAAGACAGCTACAGTGTACTCATATCAATAAAAATTGATATTAATTCAAAATTTAAAACAAAAGACTGAAAATCTTAACAGTGGGAAGAGAAATGGCCAGTAACTAGGTAAAATTGAGTCTTAAACTTTTATAATCAAAATTTAGAGCAGAGTCAACCAACAAGATCCTATGTTCACCTAAGAGAACTTCTTCGACATCCACCCAAGACTTCACTGGGGTCTTCCCACAGCCTCATGACTTTCCTGTGGAGCAGAATTTAAGATCCCAGCTCCTAGACAGATACTATGGGCTTAAATGTATCCCATTCAACAGAAATAGCTGGTGTCTTAGTGGTGTCTTGTCGCACTTCTCCGACTTCTTCCTTGCAGGTGTCTGAACCTTCGCTCTTGCTCGAGGGTCTCTTGACACCCTCATCCCTTAAGTCAAGCCCAAGCCAGAGCTTGTCATATACATCAGAGATGCAAGTGTGCACTGTGTACATGGTCTCCCTGCCGGTTGAGCATGTGTTCTGGGAGCCTGGATCGCTGATGGGTACTGTGTGGGACTAGGGACTCCACCTGTGCAGAGGATGTGGCCTCTCCACAGACCACGCCTGCTTCTCCCAGATTGTACGTCCAAGAGGTGCCCCATGTCTGATGCCCACCAGTTACTCTTGAGTCAAGTATGGGGAAAAAAATGACTGAATTGTCTGTGTGGCAGTGGCATGTTGGTAGTGCCTGGCTGAATATTGTCAGTCTCCCAGGCCCAGTTATCTGACTGTGCAAAATGGCCCTGCTTCATGCCAACTGTGCTGACTCCTGAAGGAAGAAGTCAGAGAAGTGTGATAAGACACCAGCTATTTCTGTTGAATGGGATACATTTAAGCCCATAAAGTCTGACTAGGCGCTGGGACCTTGAATTCTGCTCCACAGGAAAGTCACGAGGCTGTGGACGGACCCCAGGGAAGTCTTGGGTGGATGTGGAAGAAGTTCCCAGTGAGAGGCTTCCCCGGTGCTGCTCACTGCAGTGGCAGGGGTGGTGTGGCCAAAGGTGGGTATGGATATGCCTCCAAATACATGTCTGCATGCAGGCTTGCCAGCCATATTAGGGCAGAGGATGTAGGCTGGCTGTATGCTCCATGTCCTCATTGATGGTTGATGAGACATTGCCTTCCCTGAAAGACTCATTCATCAAGTCACAATGTTGCACCAGGTTCTCATCTGATGCCAGGAACAGGCTTGCTGAGCTCTTGAACTTCCTAGACTTCAGAAGAGGAACCAGATAAGGAACCCCAATTACCAAGTCTCAAGGATGTTCTTATAGCAACAGAAAGCAGACCTTATAAGACATCATCTGATCTGCACAATGGTCTCACAACGATAGATCAAAAAGCAAAGACTCATGCAAACTGCTGGGAAGGAAAGGGGGAAGCCCATTCGCCTGCACTGCCCCTGAGCTAGTTCTGGTAGCGAGAGCCGTGGCTGTATCTCACAATCTTCAGGCCCCTAGGACAACTGCAGCATCCTCTCCTACCAACTGCATGCACTGAAACTGGAGGTGAATCTGCTGTCACCATGTAGTTCTAGTTTATCTAGTACTTATTGTGTAGCACAAGCTAGCCTCAAATTTGTAGCACTCTTCCTGTCTCAGTGTCCCAAGAGCGTGTAAGTTCTACCACACTCGGCAAATAGTCTGTTTGCGTATTGGGGTGTTTGGTATTGAACTCAAATACATCAGTGTATTCTGGACAAACAATTACCAACTGAGCTAAATCCTCAGCCGTAGGCAATATGTTTCAAGACATGAGTTGATTCCTGGTGTTCTTTATTCTTATTTATTCTTAAAGTCTTTGGGTTTTTACACCCATCAATTAAGGTCATGGAGTCCAACCAGCAGCATCCAGGCTAGGATTCTTCTTGGCCTATGCAATTACCACCAAGATAAGAGTGTGGAACCAGGTGCCTGTGCCTGTAATCTAACACTCAAGAGGCAGAGGCTGGGGGATGACTGCAAGTGCCAGACAAGCCCAGTTGATATAAATTCCAAGCTAGTGAAGGATACGGCAAGAAAACAATGTTTAAGCTGGACGTGGTCACACACTTCTGAGATCCCAGCACGTGGAAGGTGGAAGCAGGATTAGAGTACAGGCCATCCTGTAGCAAGTTATGGACTAGCCTGGGCTACATGAGACCCTGTCTCATTAAAAATAAAAGAAACACTCACACAAATAAATACATGTAATAAAATAGATATTTCTTAAAATCAGTTAGAATTTCATTACTAATGAGGTTTTTTGTTTGGTTGGTTGGTTGGTTGATTGGTTGGTTTGGTTTGGTTTTTCAAGACAGGGTTTCTCTGGGTAGCCCTGGCTTTCCTGGAACTCACTCTGTAGACCAGGCTGGCCTCGAACTTAGAAATCCGCCTGCCTCTGCCTCCCGAGTGCTGGGATTAAAGGCGTGTGCCACCACGCCCGGCTACTAATGAGGTTTTGATCATTTAAATGTATCTTTAGAATTAATTTATGTTCTACAATATTCTTAGATTTACTTTTCATTCTATATATACGTGTGTCAGGGGAGTGTGCACATGAATAAACACAGAAGCCTGTGGAGGCCAGAGAAGGGCATGGGGTCCCTGGAATTAAACCCACAACTGTAAACAAATGTATATTTGAATATAAATATAAACACATATGTATATAATTGCATGCTCTTTATTTAATGTTTAATAAAAATGTAGACATCTAGCTGTGCATTATGGCTCATGCCTCTAATAATCAGGAGATGGCCAGGAGTTAGAGGACTGATCTAGAGTGTGAGAATCTGTCTTAGAAAAATTAATTTTATATATAGCTAATTATATATATTATACATTATATTATATAATATATTCTCTATTATATTCTATATTCTATCCTCTCCTATATTATATATTCTATTATGTATTATATATTAGTTATATTATTGTTGTCTTAGGGTTTTACTGCTGTGAACAGACACCATGACCAAGGCAGCTCTTATAGGGACAACATTTCACTGGGGCTGGCTTACAGGTTCAGAGGTTCAGTCCATTATCATCAAGGTGGGAGCGTGGCAACATTCAGACAGGCATGGTGCAGGCAGAGCTGAGAGTTCTACATCTTTATCTGAAAGCTGCTAGCACAATACTGGCTTCCAGGCAGCTAGGATGAGGGTCTTAAAGCCCACACCCACAATGACAAACCTGTTCCAACAGGGCCACACCTTCTAATAGTACCACTCACTGGATCAAGCATATACAAACCATCACAATCATATAATTTATATATATATATATATATATATATATATATATATATATATATATGGCACATAGATTGAGAGATTAAATAAATACATGATAACAGACACACAGGTAGATGTATGATAGTAGAATATTCATGCTTTATCAGATTAACATAATGCTGTTCTAGCCCCAAATTCAGTTTTCAGAAATCCAAGTTGGAGACATTTATTTCATTTTGATGAAACTTTTTCTTTCATCCTAAAGTCCATTTTGTAGTAGGTGTTTTAACTGGTTAAAAAAAAAAATACGGCCTCTTGTGAGGCTATGTTAGTGACTGACAAACACAGAAGTGGATGCTCACAGTCAGCTATTGGATGGAACACAGGGCCCCCTATGGAGGAGCTAGAGAAAGTACCCAAGGAGCTGAAGGGGGCTGCAACCCTGTAGGTGGAACAACAATATGAACTAACCAGTACCC
>NC_034597.1:52124111-52132780 GCF_900095145.1 Mus pahari | reverse complement strand
AATAATAATAATAATAATAATAATAATAATAATAAATAAATAAATAAATACAATACATAGTCACCTTTGAAAAATCAACTGGGGGCCAAGAAAGATGCCTCATCTAGCAAAAATTTGTCTCCATGCCAGACGACCTGCATTTAGCTCCCAGCATCCACACAGTAAAAAGAGAGAAGAGACTCTTGTAAGTTGTCCTCTGACTTCTACACTAACCCTGTGGCATGTGTACACACACAAATAAGTGTCTGTAATAAAATAAATCATTTTAAAAATCAGTTGGAATACCCAATGTTAATGAGGTTTTTGTTCGACTAAATGTGTCTTTGGAATGCATTTTCTTTTCTAAAACATGGATTAATTTTAATTTTTAAAAATGTTGTTGATAGTTGTGTGTGTACGTGATGTGCACATCAATTCCATGCATTCAGATGCCTGTGGAAGCCAAAGGAGGGTGCTGGATTCCCTAGAGCTGGAGTTACAGGCAATTATGAGCCAAACTCAGATACCTCTGCAAGGACAGGAAGTGCTCAGAGCCACCGAGTCACCTCCTCAGGCCTAGGTGCCTTTTCCTGAAGTATGCGAACGATACCAGGCCAAGACAAAACTACAAGAATAGGCCAAGTGGGGAAACGCAGACACCAACAGAGGGACAGATAGGGAAAGGCGCGGTCTATGTAAACAATGGGATTTGTTTCAAACTACAAAGAATGAAATTCTGCTGGGGTTTGGTTTGGTTTGGTTTGGTTTCTGTTGTCCTTTTGTTTTGGTTGGTTGGTTGGTTGGTTTTTGCAGGGAAAATGAATGCTACTACCGATCTTCATATTAAATAAATTAATCCTGTATTGGGAAAACCAACTATCATTTTTCTCTCGCTTGTAGTTCCTAGATTTTATATTACTGCATAAAGTCATGTATGTTTATATGACATGAAAGCAGAAGTACACTCGTCTGGGAAACTGGGGTGGAGAGCCCGGGTGGGGAGCCCACAGTAGAGAATCCCGGATGATGCCCTGATGCTTGCATGAGCTGGTTGCTCCAGATGGGTTTGCAGAGCCCTGCCGACTTCGGGGACAGCTGCCCACATGACTTGTGGTCACAGGGAGGCGCTGTGGGATCATTTTAAGAGCAAAGCGGCTGATGCCGTAAACTCAGATTGGGACTGTTGAGGAGTGCGGGGGGGGGGGGGGGGTTCCAGCCCTTGCTTCACCAACTGAGAACAGTTTAGGGAGTCCCCCTCCGCACTCCCCGTCATTGTCTGAACGAAGCACTGGAAGAGCACGGGAAGAGCCTGGATTTCAGCAACATTTTCTGTCCTGGAGGAAAGGGAGCTCAAGGGCAGAGTCTCAGCCCCAAGGGCTTCTCAGTCTCCAGGGCCCTCAGCCATATTCACTGCGGCTCTACTGGGGGGAGGAGGTAGAGAGGGGAGACCTGGATCAGGAGGATCAAATGGAGGAGAGGCAAAAGAGACAGCTAAAACTAAGGGCCATTTGAGGCCTCATAGGGAAACCTAGTGCAGTAGATGCCTCTTAAAATATATTCATATGCAAAGAGATCTTAATTAGAACCACCAAGTAATTGGGGAGACAGATCCCCAATTACAATATTTCTCACCACCACATGGCCCTCCAGTGCCAAGAATGAGTGACATTTCATCAAGCCAAAGGAAATCCCCAAACAACCCAGGCTATGGTCAAGGCTGTTGGTTGCTCTCCTCAAACTGATGGGAAGGTCCTAATCCAGAAACAAATGCCTACATAACTCCCTGAACATGAAGAGGCTAAGTTAGTGCCTACACAGAGCCTTCACCCCTGCTGACTAGTGTTCATGGGACTGGAAGGTTCTCTGAATACTACTGGGAGGGAAAGGTGTCATGAAATATAATGAGGCAGCAGGAGGGTCCTGGCAGGCCCATGCCAAGGAATCCCCCTGAGAGATCAAGCTGGCAACAGACCTGATACAAAGGGAGTTTCTTTGGAGGAAGAGGAGTGGGTGATGGCCTGGAGAAGGGGTAGGGACAGACAAATGGGAGGATGGAGAAGGGGGACAGAGGACAGAAAGAAGGAGAGAGAGAGAAAGGGAGGGAGGGAGGGAGAGAGAAAGAGAGACAGAGACAGAGAGACAGAGACAGAGACACAGAGAGAGAGAGACAGAGAGAGCGAGACAGAGACAGAGACAGAGAGAGACAGAGAGAGAGAGAGAGAGAGAGAAAGAGAGAGAGAGAGAGAGAGACAAAGAGACAGAGAGACACAGAGAGAGAGACAGAGAGACAGAGAGAGAAGCCAGGAACACATGATGGGAATAGAGAGAGAAGTCCTTTTATACAACAAGCTGTACCTGGCTGTGGCGGGTAATGGCAGCAGAGGATGGCATAAGCAGTTGCTAGGTCCCTGGGAGGAACCTGGCAGAATCACCTGAAAGTTAACGTTCCTCCCTTCTTGTTTAATTAAAGCTGAGGAACTAGAGAGGGGAGATGGTGGGGCAGGAGTGGGGGGTGTTGTGTGCTTTAGACTGCTTCCTGCTGCCTGGGGTGACATCATCGTTGGGAACCCTAAGAAAATTGGGATGCTGGCCAAGTCCTGGGAGAGCCGGCTGTTTCACTGCTGCCCAGGACTTATGAGAATATCTGCAGCTAGGAAAGTGCAGGCTTGGCTGAAGTCTGTGAGGCTAGACCAGAGCACCTCTGGGTAGCTACTCTGGAGCTATACTGAGTGCGGATTTTGAGTAAACACCTGGACTTGGCAGGATGCTGAAACACATACACACCTTAGAAGCAGAAGATAAAGTTAAGTAGGTTAGGGAGGGAAAAAAAATTCTTGCATGTGCATGATCATGGTAGTTGCAGGGAAGGGAGTCCCCAAACCAGGAAACCAGGGAGGAATCCCACCCTCTGGAATAAGCAGGAGGTGGAAAACTTAGGCCGGTGATTGACAGGGGAACTTATCTTTGATCTGAGTGGATTTCCTGAAGCTTACAAGAATCTCTTTACTTTTCTAAAAGGTGATAAATTTGTTAAAAGCATGAACACTCTTTAAGAGCTCAGGAAGACAGAAACCTGCCATGGTGCAGAAGGGACAAAAGCTCACTTGATCTTGATTTTCATATGACTACAGTCCATGAAGGAGGGGCTTCTTCACTCCATCCTGAAGTCTGTGTGTGTATAAATTTAGCATAACGAGAAACAGCTTTAAGCCTGTACTTAAAAGATCGCCAAACAAAACTTAAATCTTGAGCTTGTGACTGTGATAGCGGATTGTATAGCGAAGGGCTTTACCAGAGTTAGGTTAATAGCTAATTAGGACTCCACTGATCAATGTTAGAACTTTCGAAGTCTTAATATAACAGTAGTGTAGTAAGGGGAAGAAATTTGAAGCATTTTTCTTTCCTTTTATATGCCTTAAATCGGTTTTTATCGCCACTTAGGCTTTCTTCTGTATTTACCAACCCTAAAACACCTTCTTAGACCCTAAGACACTTTCTCAGCTCCCCATAACTTAAACTTTTATATCCTCAGACCTTACATAAACTTTACACTTCTTTTATTTACCACGTGTGAGACACAGGCGGTTGATCACTGGGAGTAGTGAGTTCCTTTAGAGAAAGGAAGAGTAAAATGTCACACCTGTTCTAATAAGAGATCTGGTAGTTTTAACTAGCTGATGAATTGACTAATGAGTTAACATGGTAGTGGATTACCTCGGGCTAAGAAGCTAGTTGCCTGTTGTTCTCTAGCTGTCAAGCTACAGTTAGCTTAGCCATCAATGTGATCAGAGACTATAGAAGGATAACTTATAATCTAAATGCCATATATTAATTCAAATGGCAGAGATTAGTCCAAAGCTTACTGCCTAGACAGTTCTCCCAGGTTCCTGTGCTCTCTCTATGGCAACACAGGCAGAGCCAGCCAGGCCATCAGGCCCAGAAAATGAGAGACTTTTTTTTTCTGTGGAGGAGGAACGTGAAGGAGATGACCTCCCCTTGTCCCTAGGCAACATGAGACAATGAACTCTCCCAGTGTCCTCTGTTTGTCTATAGTTCAGGCTAGGTTCTGGCATTGAACAAGGCATTGGGGCAGTCTCTTCCAGTGGCTGGCATACCACAATCCTGGTGGAGTCCTTTGTTGCTGTGCCCATATCTTCTTGGAGACCTTGGAAGAGGTCACTGTTAGCATTTGGGAGTCTCTGTCATAGTGAGGCTAATGCCATATTCAGCAGCTCTCTGACGGGTTTGAGGGCTAGCACCTACTAAGCATGTCTGAGTTAAATGACCTTCGTCTGTTTCCAGTCGTCTGCTCTAAACTGTACCTTACAAGCAGGAAGCTAAATAAAGTTTAATCTTGAAACTGTATCAGTTCTTAGCATGACTTTAAATATAGTTATGAAAACATTAAAGGATACGATCGCTTATAAGGTTACTGACTATCGACTTGTATTTATTAATTATAGAAACTTTAGTGAGACTAGAACCGTTATAGTAGCTTTTGAGACTAGAACTTGTTAGGTTTGAGCCTTTAAAATCATTTTCCTGAATTGAAGCCCTTCTAGTATCAAAATAAAAATTTTTTAATCTATAAATATAGTCTATATGGAGACTGATATCTTTTCTGGCTATTATTGGTATATTGTTTTAAAAATCTATAGCTTTTAAAAATCTAAAGCTATATTATAGCTTTATAACACTTGCAAAAACAAGACTAAACATATTTTTATAGCACTGATCTTTAGCTTGGTCCAAGCTGACTAGCCATGTTATCATGAGGCTAGACAGGGACCAAGATGCCCAAGGGAACACCGTTCACCTAGAACTAGGGCTTATGAGAAAAAGAAGCTGTGCAGGTAGAAGAGTGAAGCTTCGCCAAAGGAAATGACCGTGGCCAAGGGAACTCACAAATTGGTCTGTATTGGATACAGAAAATCCAGCGTCTAGGCGACTGGAAAGCTAGCCTGTAGCAGCTGGACTGGAGATAGGGTCCTGGTGTGTGCCTTAGACCTATGGGAAGCACAAGTACAGGGGAGTCTTCATCCGAGTCACAGCAGCAAATGCTATGAAATATAATGCGTTGGTGGCAGGGGTCAGAGAAACCTGCCGAGCCCATGCCAAGGTATCCCCTTGAGAAGTCACACCACACAACAGACCTGATAGAAAGGGAGTTTATTTGGAGAAGGTAATGGGAATGGGGCCTGAAGAAGGAATAGTACAGACTGATGGGAGCAGAGCCATGAGAGAAAAAAAAACAAAGACAGAGAGAGAGAGAGAGAGAGAGAGAGAGAGAGAGAGAGAGAGAGAGAGAGAGAGCAGGGACAAAGAAGGGGGGGAGAACTAGGGTAGCAAGCAGTGCTTTCGGTGGCAGGTAACGGCAGCAGGTGATGATGTAAGCAGCTGCTAGGCCCCTAGGAGGAGCCCAGCAGAATCACCTGTAAGCTAATGCACTCCTCAGTGGTAACCTCTCTGAAAGATATACTGGTGCAGTAGGGACACAGAGGTTGTGGAAGTAACCACCCACTATCGTATTTGGCTCTCTGCATAATGTGAAATCCATGCCAGACACAACCCAGGTGGCCAGGAACCCGAGACTAGAAAGGCTGTGGACTTATGGGAAAGCAAAATACTACTGTTCGTCTAAAGGAATGTAGCAATGAAGTAACTCCTACCGACATTCTGATAATGCTCACAGATCAGGGCCTTGCTCCGCCATCATCAGCGAAGCTTCCTCCTGCAGCTAATGTGAACAGATACAGAGACCCACAACTGGACAATGTGCAGAGAGTGAGAGACCTTGACATGCTCAGTCCTAAATGGGGTGTCTCTATCAAAGACCTCCGCTCGGGGCTCAGGAAACCGAGGAACAGGGGGGCAGAAAGGTCGTAAGAGCCAGAGAAGATGGGAGACACCAAGGACTCAAGGCCTTCCAGATGGCACAGGGCTGCCGCACCTGTGAACTCACAGAGACTGGCAGCATCCACAGGGCCTGCACAGGTCCAAGTCAGATAGAGTCCCAGGGCTGAAAGGGAAGTTAGACATACACCTCAGAAGCTATCTGCAATAAATAACTTCAGGCAAAGAAGAAAATCGTTTTCTCCAGTGGAATCTCACTGGATATACAAACCACTCTTAGGGGCAGACCCCGTACCCAGCAGTACACAGCTAACACAAAGTGAACTCCATGGCAATTTTGGAGGTGTTTTGTTGTTGTTGGTGGTGGTGGTGGTGGTGATGGTTTGGTTTGGTTTGGTTTTCGTCTGGCAATGCTTTGTCTTGGCTCTCCACCCCTGTACTGGCTAGTTTTGTGTCAACTTGACACAGCTGGAGTGATCACAGAGAAAGGAGCTTTAGTT
Source organism: Mus pahari (assembly GCF_900095145.1). Lineage (NCBI taxonomy): Eukaryota > Metazoa > Chordata > Mammalia > Rodentia > Muridae > Mus > Mus pahari. Next base: position 52,126,448 of record NC_034597.1, on the reverse strand, counting down.
GGGGAAATGCCTCCATGAGATCCAGCTGTAAGGCATTTTCTCAATTAGTGATCAAGGGGGAGAGGCCCCTTGTGGGTGGTGCCATCTCTGGGCTGGTAGTCTTGGTTCTATAAGAGAGCAGGCTGAGCAAGCCAGGGGAAGCAAGCCAGTAAAGAACATCCCTCCATGGCTTCTGCATCAGCTCCTGCTTCCTGACCTGCTTGAGTTCCAGTCCTGACTTCCTTTAGTGATGAACAGCAGTATGGAAATATAAGCTGAATAAACCCTTTCCTCCCCAACTTGCTTCTTAGTCATGATGTTTGTGCCGGAATAGAAACCCTGACTAAGACAACCCCTTACCTCTTATAGACATTTTGCTTCTATATGAAAGTTACCGATTTTGTTTTCATAGGTTTTCTGTGTGTGCAAATGTGTGTGTGTTTCTTGTGACTTTTCTTTGACTCCTTTTCTTCCTGTTTGTTTGCATTATATTTTATTACTGTTGATAATTATTTTAGATGCTTGCTTTTATTCTAATGAGAAAAAGAGAGGGTGTGAATTTGGGTGAGTGAGGAAGTTGAGGGGGATTGGGAGGAGCTAGGGGAAGGAAAACTGTAGTCAGAATATATTGTTTGGAAAAAACTGTTTTCAATAAAAATACATAAAAATTTAAAAACCACAATAACAATAATTCTTCCAAACCTGGAACCTGGCATGGTGACACTGTCCTTAATTCCAGAACTCAGGAAACAGAGGCAGGAACACCTCTGTAAGTTTGAGGACAGCCTGGTCTACACAGTGAATTCCAGGCCAGCCAGAATTACGTCTTGAGACCCTGTCTCAAAAACCTTTGTTCCTTGAAATTGAATGTAAAAAGCATGGCTCTGAGTGAAAACTCTCATGTACACTTTTGGGTGAATAAGCCGTAAAGAACATTCCCCCTCGGGGCTGCTGTGGGAATGAGGACGGTAGAAATTTCCACTATAATATAATGAATGACATCACCCTGTGTGAGGTGGGTTAGCATGAAACCTCTGGAAAAGAGCCTTGGTCAACAGAGATCTGGGGAGAGTGATGACTGTCCCAGCTATGTCACTGCTGCTGCTGCCTTCAGTCCCAGCATCAGTGCAAATGAGATTGCCCAAAAGGGAGTCTGCAGGGATGCACCGTCAACAATCTGAGCTGAGGACTGGGTCTCTTCGGTCCTGTGTCTGTCCGGGGCCATCAGGCTGCCTTGTGCAGGAATGGAAGTTGTTTTAATTTGCCACTGTGTGTCACAGTGTCCTGTCATGTTTACATTTTTGGTTGAATTTTGGCCAGATTTGCTTTAGTTACTTTGTAAGTATTTTATTGTCGTTTTTGTTTTTGTTTTTAAAGTAAGATGCTAGGATTTTACACTCAAAGGCATCTTTTAAAAAATCAATTTGGGGGCCAGTAAGATGGCTCCCTAGGTAAGAGCACTGGGTGTGTAAGTGTGACAGCTCAAGCTTGTTGACAGAGTCTCCTCTGGACACACAAATCATGAGAGAATCAAGAGAGGTTTTGCCTCGGTGCAGTAGAAGAAGGGAAGTGACAACTGACTGCCCAGAGTTATCTTCTGGTCTCCATACAAGGGCTGTGGCATGCCTGAGCCTGCATGCATGGATGCATACACACACACACACACACACACACACACACACACACACACACAAATGAATACATAAATACCAACTTTTGGGGACTTTTCAATTTTTTTCTCCTATCCTTTAATGTTTTCTTCTTCGCAACAAAATATCCTATTGAGAACCCAACTTGCTATCACTTTCCTACTTAAAATTTTTTCCCCTGTGGACATTTCCATTAACTGAAAGACAAATTCTTCATAGTTCTGTTTTATTTCTAAATAATCATTTCTTTATGTTGTATACATTTGTTAATAAATTAACCAGTTGTCATGGTTTGGGTAAACATTGTTCAAAATCCCATGTGTTAGAGACTTGCTCAGCTGATTTGGAGCCTTCAGGAGGGCTTGTGGTAGTGAGGTCGTTAGGACATTTCCTTTAAAGGGATATTGAAACCCTGCCTTTTTCTCTCTCTTTACGTCTTGGCCACCGTGAGGCCAGCAGCACCCTCTGATAGATGCTCCTACAATGTACTGTCTGCTCGTCCTTGGACCACAGGCCCAGGACCGCAAGGCTAACGAGCCCATGGACCAAAATAAACCTTTCTTTCTTTTAATTTGTTTTTCTCGATTTTTTGGGTCACAGCCACAGAAAGGTGATTAACACACTAATTAAAATGTGTACCTACGCCGGGCAGTGGTGGTACATGCCTTTAATCCCAGCACTTGGGAGGCAGAAGCAGGTGGATTTCTGA
>NC_034597.1:52112841-52123164 GCF_900095145.1 Mus pahari | reverse complement strand
TCTCACACACACTCACATTTCACACACACAAACACACACACACACACACACACACACACACACACACACACACCAGAAGCTGAGACAGGAATAGAAAGTTAAGGGGACATGGGAGGAACAGGAACACCTCACTCTGGAGTCTGGCTTAAGTCTCCCAGTTGAACATTCCACAACAGTTAACATTTGCTGTGGAGACCACCTATAAAGAGACATTTCTTTGAAATGGGGATATTTGAAAGAAGGATTTTAGAATATGATGAACTGGCTGGTGAGATGGCTCAGCAGGGAAAGGCTCTCTCACCAAGTCTGACAACCTGAGTTTGATCCCCAGAACTCAGAATAGAAAAGTGTCCCCTGCCTCCATGTGACATGCTCGCACTTCTCTCTTTCCTTCTCCCCTTCTCCCCATCTCTCTGTCTCTGTCTCCCGGTGTTTCTGTGTGTCTCTCTTATCTCCCCCTCTCCCCCTCCATAAAAATAATGTAAAATAACAGTGAATCATGCTCAAGGCCTGAGCATATACAGCCTTATTCCTTCTGTGATTCTCACAAGCAAAACAACAAGCTTTTGTTTATAAGAAAAACATCTTAACTTCCATCATAATCCAGGTGGCCTGAAAGTGCCCGCTGGTGTTAGTGGGGGAGTGTCTCTTAGCGGCCCTTTATAAAAGACATAACTTCTGAAACAACCAAGTTCCTACAGAGGACATTTGTAAGACTGCAGCCAGCTTGGATGTTTTCCTCTCTACCTGAGCACCCATCTTTCTATCGACCCCTATGTTTAAATCCAAGCTGTAAGATTTCCTCCTTAATAATCCGCAATTGTGCTTCACACTGGCTCATCCTGAAATTCTTCTCTGAAGTGAAGTCAAGAATCCAAACTTCCCTGAGCAGTCTGCCATACACTTGGTATCAGGAGTGAGAAGTTCACATCGGTCGTGGTAGTCTCACTTATATATGCTTATGTGCATGTGCACTGGTGTGCATGCCCTGTCACTCTCTGCCTTATTCTGTTAAGACAGGCTCTCTCACTGCACCTAGAGAGTGATTGGCAGTGTAGTGGCTATTCCTGGTTGTCAACTTGACTATATTTGGAATGAACTACAATCCAGAACTGGAAGGCTCACCAGTGACCCTAATCTGAAGACTGGGGGATAGAAGTTTCTGACCTGGATCTTGGTATGGAGATCTTGAGGCATAGTGGCTATGGATTCCAGAAGATTAAGACAGGGAGATCTCCGAGTTCAAGGTCATCTGGGATTAAAGGTGTGGTGGTACACACCTTTAATCTGGGCTAAACCTTCTACTGGATACCTACATAAGGACATTAGAAGTAGGAAGACACACACACACTCTCTCCTTCGCCTGCTTGCCTTGTGGGACTGAGCAACTGCTAAATCCTTGGACTTGCATTCACAGCTGCTGCTGACCATTATTGGGAGTTGGAGTGCAGACTATAAGTCATCAACAAATTCCTTTATTATATGGAGACTACCCATAAGTTCTGTGACTCTAGAGAACCCTGACTAACACAGGCAGCAAGCCCCAGCCATGCGGTAGTGTGTGTGGGTGCACCCAACCTTCCTGTGAGTCCTGTAGATCAAGGCAGGTCCTTGGGCTTGCATAGGAAGTGGACAGTGCTCTCTCTGACCCAGCCATCTTCTTGGCCCCAGGCTCCGTTATCAGTTACTACATCTCAGACCATATATGAGCGTCACCACTTCTGTTTCCAGACACTCTTAGGACCCTGCACTCATTGGCTTGCATCTTATGAGACCTTTTGAGGAGAGAAGAAAGCTCCAGAATCGCCAAACCCAACATGTCCTGGGAGAGAGGCTGACCTGCAGACTCTGTGGAAAGCCTCTGGTGTCTGAGAACAGAGATGGAATGGAAGTAGGGGTTCAACTGGCAGGTCTCCTGCAGTTGCTGATAATGGCCCATATCAGCCAGGAGTGAGAGTGCGTGCCAAAAGGCTGAGGCAAGGGAACCACGAGCTAGTTCAAGGCCAGCGTGGGCTACCTATTGTGTTTGACTTTGCTTTGTAGATCAGTCTGTTTTGCTAGGATTAAACACCATTGATGTCAGGTGGTGTGGCTAGCGCTCACCTCCCCTCGGGTAACAGCATCTGGATTCAGCGAAATATGAAGCATTCAGAGAAGGCAAGCTCAGACAAGGTTGCCCAGAAGCCAAGTCCTGCTCTAAAGAGAAGCCAGTCCACCGATGAGGAAGTGGGGAGGGAGGGAAAAGGCCTTTGCAGACAAAGCTTTTAGCAGGGGCAATGGGAGCCCGCAGGACCTGAAGCAAACCAGCGCATATGGAGAACTGCATATGGAGAACTGCATATAGAGAACTGCGTTACTCTGCAGCAGGGAACAGGAGGCCCCCAGGGCTCCTTTGAGAGGTGGAGGCAGGGAAGGACCAGATTTTGTGTCACATTAGATTGATTTTTCTTCCTTCAGGCTCTTAGAAGCCATTGCGGGTCCAGAAGAAAGTAGTGGGGTCAGACTGACCTTGGGAAACAGACCTGTAATTAGCTCATGAACTCCGTTTCTTGGTTTTAGTGACTGTCTTCAGCCTCAGTGACCAATTGAAAGTCCCCAGCGAGGGGAGCCAAGCAGCTGGGCCACCTGAGTTCAGGCTGTTTGCTCTTAAGCTGCTGACGGTACTCTCTGCTTTCTCTCGCTGGTTTAGTGGAAGGATGAACTGAGATAAAAGCAGAGAAGCCAGTGTGTGTGGAACCATTGCTACTGGACGCCATCAGTTCATGTCAAAGGGATCACAGACGAAGGCTGGGAGGTAGCTCAGCCCGTAAAGCTCTCGCTGTGCAAGCATGACAACCTTGGTCCCATCCCTCCATACCACTGAGGTGGTGGCAGCCATTTGTAATCCCAGCTGTGGGGAAGCAAAGACAGAAGCATGTACAAACTTTAGAAGCCATTGAATCTTTCATTCTGCTTTGCATTTTAAAATGCAGGCTTTCCGGCCAGCGCTGGAGCTTTGTCAGGGAGCAGCTGCCTAGCAGGCATGAAGCCCAGGTGCAATTCCCAGGCTCAAAAAGCTAAAATAAAATGCCCACATCTAAAGCTAGTTCTGAGTTCCTGGCTTCCCTGTCTGCTGTGTGATGAGGGCACTGGGGTTTGTAAAGGCTATCCAGGAGAATTTTATATGCTGCTCTTGGGGACTTCATAGGTGTATTCCTGTAACTCAGCAGTGACAACGATTCACCAGCAAAAAAATGCTGATACAGGGAGAAAGACAAAGGAAGGTCACGAGTCCCCTCTACTGACAACCATCCCAGTAACGAAACAGAAACATCTATGAAAGTAGAAACATTTAAACTATATAGGAGAAGATCAAGTATAATTTATCTCAAGTCTTAAAAGATAAAGCTAGGGGGCTGGTGAGATGGCTCAGTGGGTAAGAGCACCCGACTACTCTTCCGAAGGTCCGGAGTTCAAATCCCAGCAACCACATGGTGGCTCACAACCATCTGTAACAAGATCTGACTCCCTCTTCTGGAGTGTCTGAAGACAGCTACAGTGTACTCACATATAAGAAAGAAAGAAAGAAAGAAAGAAAGAAAGAAAGAAAGAAAGAAAGAAAGAAAGAAAGAAAGAAAGAAAGATAAAGCTAGGCATGGGAGCTTATACTTGTGATCCCAGCACCCAAGAGCAGTACTTGAGTTTGGGTCTAGCCTGAACTACAATGGTGAGTCCCAGACCAATAAGTTATGGTATGAGGTATAGAGGGCTAAACCTCTTACAACTTAATAGAAGGCAGACAAACCAATAAAAATGAGCAGATTTGGTACTAAATACACCTAAGCAAATATGAAGGTGAGAGACTGGTCCATGCGTTAATATTTAGAGAGATACAAGTGCTGAGTTTGAGCCTGGGCTCTGTAGGAGTTCAGGCTGATGAAGGCCATAGAGTATGCTCTGGGTCAAAAAACAAAACAAAACAAAACAAACAAAACAAAACAAAACTGAAAGCACCAATTGCTCTAGATTGCATTTAATCCCCAAGACAGACAGAGTTAAGGCCAGTTCCACTCCATACCAAGGTTCCCCGACCCAGTGCTTCTGGAACTTCCTGTGCTGAACGACCAGTCTTTATTCCTAAATTCCTTGTCCATTGTTGACTGTTACTTTTAAAAATACTGTTTTAAAAAAAATCTAGAAAAAAATAAAAGAGAAACCACAGAAAGCTCACGCTTAAACACAAGAGCACACTTCAGCTGGCGTCGGCAGCTAGGACGCAGAAAACCATTACAAAACACACAAAGTGTGCACAAAGGTCATCCAAAGAGACAATTTTTTACATTCATGTGTGTGTCAGCCAGGTATAGTGGCTTACTCACAATCCCAGTCTTTGGGAGGCTGAGTCAGGAAAGCCAAGAGTTCAAGACCAGCCTACCCCAGCCCTAAATGTTCTAATGCTCACTTTGGGACTTAGTGTGCCTGCATGTATTGTTGACAGTGCTGTGTCTCACATGCTGTAAAACCTGCTAGTTTGAAGCCTGTACTTTAGTGGTTCCTGGTATCATTCACAAGCTCTGCCATGTAAGCACTGACTATTTCAGGGGTATTTTCAACACCCAACATCCCATACTCAACGCCAGCCATTCTATTATCCCTTTTTCCCTACTCCTGACAAGTGCTAATATACTCTGTCTTCATGGTTTTGCATATAACATGCCATATAAACAAAGTAATACACAGTAATCTTTTATGCGTAGCTTCTTTTGTGAAGCTAACAAATCATTTTCAAGTTTCATGCATGACGTAGTATGTACTGGTACCGGTTACTCATTCCTTTTGGGGGAGGCAGGGCATTGATAACATCCCTGTGCATAGATATGACACAGTTTGTTTAACTACCCATCTGTTTACAGACAATCTGCTTCCAATTTTTTGCCATCATGAACAATACTGCTATGAACATGCATATACAAGTGTTTGTGTGAACACACACATTCTGTTTTCTTGGTCATATTCCTAAGCATGAGATCACCAAGCAATATGATAATTTTATGTTGAACTCTTCAACGAACTATCAAGCTGTTCTCTTCACTCGAAGACATCATTTTACGGTCCATTAGTAAATGTGAATGTTTCCATTTCTCAGCATCCTTGCCAACATTTATTTCCCTTTTTAGAATACTTATTATAGTCATTGCCGTATATGTTAAGTATATGTTAAGTACCTCATTGTTGCTGTTACTTGCCTCGCCCTAGTGACTAGCAACCACCATCTTTTCATGTGCTTTTCAACCACTCATATGTGTTCTTTTTCCTAGAGCCTGCTTTCTTCCCAGTGTCCTTTATCGCAAAAGATGTCTGATGTTGACAAAGTCCAAGTTGAAAATTTTGGTTTTGGTATTTGTTTGAAATCGTACTGAAGAAACAGTGACTAAATCATAAATACCTGCATGTGTTTTCTTTTAGAAATCTTGGACCTGGATTTCTTAAGTGTGGGTCTTACCCATTTTGCATTGGTGTTTTAAAATGGTGTCCAGTTGCTCATTCTGTGTTTTTGGATGTTCAATTCTCCAGCTAACTGCCGGGAAGATGAGTTTGCCCCACTTAGTGAACATGGTATTTCTGTCAGTCACTTGTCCATGGATGCAGAAGCGTATCTCTGGACTGCCACCGTGGCCCACCGTCTGAACGTCTCTGGTCATCACTGTACCACACTGTCTTGATGACTGCAACTTTGCAATAAAATTTGAAACTGAAAAGTGTGACATCTCAAGCATTATTGGCAGCTTGCAGAGGCTTCATAGCTGTCATGGGGCAGTCTAGATTTGTCAGACGGGCCAATTCCCCTCTTACCGTATTAACTTTTCTGACCTGTGAGTGGGAGGCCTTAGGATTTCCTTAATTTCTTTAATTTCTTTCAGGCATATTTTGTAGTTTATGCCAGTTTTATACTCCTTCTGTTAAGTTTATTCTTAAGTATTTAATCCCTTTTAATATATTTTTAAATAAAATAGTCTTTTAAATTTCATCTTAGAGAGTTTTCATTGATAGTGTAATTTCAACTGGTTTTTATTTATTGGTCTTATATTCTTCATATATGCCAAACATAATTATGGTTTAGCTGTACTGGGTATTTTGTGGATTCATTTCTTTCTCATTCATTTGCATGCTTGATTGGTTTTGTTTAACTTTGCTTGCAATGCTAGGGATCAAACCCAAGGCTGCTACATCACAAGGGATGCTCCACCACTGAGCTGTGTCCCTAATCCTCTCAGCTTTCATTCATCTAGAAATTTCCTAGCTAATCTCTGTCTGTCTGTCTGTCTCTCTCTCTTTCAGGATAGAAGTGGTAGACACAGAAGTCTTAGTTGGCAGCTGTAACCTTGACACCATCCATCTTCTAGAGACTTCCATGTGCAGTCAGTACTGTCCACTCTTAGGCCTAGCTGTGTTGTGAGCCCTCAATGTCTGGGGTACAACTCTACTATTTCTAGGCTGTGAATGCACTGCTCAAGTGGGAGACATGAGCTAGAGTAAGAGAAAATACTGCAAAAAAAAAAAAAAAAGAAAGAAAAAAAAGAAAGAAAGAAAGAAAGAAAGAAAGAAAGAAAGAAAAAGAAAAGAAAAGAAAAGAAAAAAAAAAAGGCTTCCTTGTTGGCTGAAAGCAATTTCACAAAAGCTTACAAAACATCTTCTAATTATTTCAACAACCCCCCACCCCCATGGCTCTGGTGCCTTGAACTCAAAAAGATCTCTGCCTTCCAAGGGCATCAGATTCCATTATTGTTGGCTGCAAGCCACCACGTGGTTGCTGGGACTTGAACTCAGGACCTCTGGAAGACCAAGTAGTGCTCTTAACGGCTGAGCCCCTCCGCACTCTACCCTGCTGTGCTCACTGATGTCACTCTTTCCGCGCTTCTTCGTTTCATAGCTCTTGGAATGCACAATGCATCTCTACAGAGAGATTCCAAGGATGCAGAAGAGATTATGGAAACACTTCAGAAAGGTCAGGATGCTTGTGTTTCACGTGCATCAAGTAAGGCAGAGACAGGTGAATTTCTGAGTTCGAGGCCAGCCTGGTCTAGAGAGTGAGTTCCAGGACAGCCAGAACTATACAGAGAAACCCTGTCTCGAAATCACCTGCCCCCGCAAAAAAATAAAATAAAATAAGAAAGAAAAAAAGAAAGAAAAAAAGAAAGAAAGAAAGAGAAAGAAAGAACCAGCACGGGATGCTGAATTGCCAAAGTCATTTTACTACTGTCACAAACATGCTGTGGTTGAAACCTCCCTCACCCCCTCATCCACTAGAACTCACCAAGCAGGACAAATAGCTGGTCTGCAGGCCCTAGGGGTCCTCCTGTCTCCACCTCCCCAGTGCTAGGATTGCTGGGATGTGCCAAGATGCCTGGTTTTCTGTGTGGATGCAAGGGCTCAAACTAAGGTCCTTTTACTTGGACCACAAACACTTTACCAACAGAGCCACCATCCAGCCCCTAATAGGCCTCCTTTCAGGGAGCTCCTGTGAGCTCTGGGATGGAGGGCGTGGGAGAGGGAGGAGGTTGCTTATGATGGTTTCTGGTGTTCCGTATTTGTTGATTTTGCTTATCCATGCATACCTTGCTGTGAGCCACAGCTCATCTTTATTTTCTTAGTGTTCATAAGAGTCTAGTATCTGTGTGGTTTGCACATGCCAGGGGCATGTGCTAGGTCAGAGGACAACTTTCTCAGTGATTTTTTTTTTTTTTTTTTTTTTTTTTTTTGGTTTTTCGAGACAGGGTTTCTCTGTATAGCTCTGGCTGTCCTGGAACTCACTTTGTAGACCAGGCTGGCCTTGAACTCAGAAATCCGCCTGCCTCTGCCTCCCGAGTGCTGGGATTAAAGGCGTGCGCCACCACACCCGGCAGAGGACAACTTTCAGGCATCATTTTTCTTCACTATGGACTCCAGGAATCAAACCTAGGTTGGCAGGCTTGCACAATAAACATTTCACCCACTGAACTATCTAGCCAGTCCCCTTCCTCTATCCAGGAAGAAAACGTAGTCTATTTTTAATCCTTTAAAATTGAAACATGGATAACAGCACCTTTGGGACAAATAAGAAAATTTGACTTTTTTTTTTTCCTCTTGAAGTGCAAACCAAATAGAAGACTATTTCACAAGGTACCTACCATTGGTGACATGGTGGGGGCAAGAACTCAACCCAGCATGGTCAAAAGTCCACATCACTCCCAAAATAGAACCGTGAAAAGGAGCCTAAGCAACTGCTGGTGTGGGGAGGGGCACCGGATAGCTCTGTTGTATGGTTGCCATGGACGAGAACAGCAAACACAAATAATTCTCAGGGAAGCAACTGCCCCAGGAAAAGGAGATGACAAGCGAAGTCACTAATGTTACCAGCTGTCGTCATCTGTTTGTATAAGAGCACTGCCAAAGTCACCTCCAAGGGCTTGGGGGTTAGGTCTCAGGGGAGCCTTCTAACTTGAGCAGAAACTGAGAAGGTGCTGGAGGAGGGCTGTTGGCCTTGAGGCGGGTTTAACAATCCACTGAGGCTGCTGCAAAGCTCACGAGAGCGTCCAGGGTGAGCTTGGGTAACCAGTGTTCAAATATGGGCTCCTCGTCCAACAAAGCAGAATGTGAGCAGTGGTGATAAGCCCACGGCAGTATCCACACCCCCATGGCAGTATCCACACTGCCTCAGCAGTATCCACACCCCCACGGGAGTATCCACACCGCCTGTATCCACATCACTGTAGAAGTGTCATGTGACACCCCCCCCCAAGGGATCACAACCCACAGGTGGAGGACTGCTTTAGACAAATCCATGAGGCTGAGAGAGGATGTCAGAACTGCTGTGGAAGAACTATTATAATTAATTTAGGATCTTCTGAGGGAGACCAGCGTGATCTAGGATCTTTGTTGAACATGGTAGAAAGTGGGAAAGTGCCTTGGTAGCTGAGTTTGCAGTGGAGCAGGAAACCCACCTACAGCTTCAAGGATGTCTTACCATAAGGGGCATCTGACCTTCAGGAGACAGAGCCACCAAGATACAGCAGTTTTATCAGTTACCCCTTGCCCAAGTCCTTATGGTTCGCTAGCTGCAGGGTCTCAGGTCTTTACATCCGCAGGCTTTTGTGTCCTCCATCTTTGCACCTTACATCCCTCTGCTGACCTCAAATGAGTCTATACACGTAAGACTGTGGCACAAGAATTGGAAGTGTAGCTCTGTTGAAGATGTTTGCCCAAGGCTCCACCACTAGCATGAGAAACAAACATTGACCAAAGGGCACACCGACCAAAGCGCGGGTCAAAGTGGATTCTGAATTCTTGCTTTGCAAGTGAGGGCCCAGAGAAATGGGGTCACTCCAAGTGTCAGAGCCCATGTATGTACAACAGGGTAGGCAGGATAGCTCATGTCGTGACAAACACACCTGCTTATGGAAAAGTCCCAGTTATCAGAGGTCACTGCCCAGAGATTTCCCCTTTCATTATAACTCCGTTTGTCCCGTGCTTGCCTTCATTTTAGTTCAGGAATGAGGCCTACAGCTTAGGGATAACTCAATGTGAGAACACTTAAACAGCATCCATAGATCCCTGAGTTCTAGCCCCAGAATGACAACATAATAATGCGCCTGGCAAGCATGTTCTCAGTCTTAAATTTACTACGCCTTGAACCTATCTCATTTGTAGGACTTTGTAACCCAGGTTTTGGGGGAAAGCTGTATTCCTGGAGGCTATAAAATGCAGATGGTGTGTAATGGTCTCATACAGTGTGTGTGTGTGTGTGTGTGTGTGTGTGTACACAACTTTTCCAATTATAGAAGTCATGGGTGAATAAATACACATGAATCTTTGCTAGTGTCTTGGGGAATCCTAATTGCTTAGGGACCCAAGTCCTGGATTTGTCCCCCACTTTAGTAGTGACTAAGCTTTAGGACTTTAGACAGGGTCTTCCTGTGATGTGGGGATAGAGACAGAAGCAATGTCCTAAGTTTGTGCAAGGATTACGTGAGATAATAATGCCCCATAGTGTAAGAAAGTGCCCAGAACAATGCATAGCCGATTCCTATAGTCACCTATGCTCTAGGTTAAAATGGGCTGGAGAGGTGCCTCAGTAGGTCGGAGAACTTGCTGGTCTTCCCGAGGACCCAAGTTCAGTTTCCAGCACCCATGTTAGGCAGCTTGCAACCATTTATAACTCCAGATCTAGGGACTCTGATGCCTCTGGTGACTGTGAGAACCTGCACTCGTGTGCCCATACACACATGCAGATGCACATACTTATACATCATCGTCATCCACCACCGCCGCCACCACCACCACCACTGCCACCACCACCGCCACCAC
>NC_034597.1:52102991-52109485 GCF_900095145.1 Mus pahari | reverse complement strand
CTGCACATGCATGCTCACACATGTACTCACACACACACACACACACACACACACAAAAAAAAAAAAAAAAAAAAAAAAAAAAAAAAGACTATCATTGGCTATAATATAAAATGAAGGCCTGACCTGGGGAACACATCTCAGAAAGCAAGCAGATGCTTTGATACACGTTGAGGTTTGTCCAGTCCCTGCCATATTAGCCTTGTGAGTCCATCAGTGTCTGTGAGTATGTGCATCTAAGATGGTCATGATGCTAAACATCATATGAAACAAAAATTAGGAGAAAATGAATAGTGGTCAACGGTAGGCGTGGTTCTCTTATTTCAGGGTCTCTATCTCTCTTTCTCTCCCTGCCTGTTACTTGCTATTAACATCCAGGATTAGACAATTGCTAAATTCAAAGATTTAAAAAGTTTAGCATAGCCATTCCACAGTTTCTCTACCAATCCCCCTAGCTCCCATAAAAACATGTTATCACCTAGAGTCAGATGAGGGATATCTCCACCCGCATGAGCATCTTTAGAAAGGTTCATCAAATCCTTTCATTTTTTTTTTTAAGAAAGAAAAATAATTGAACACTGGCACTCATACCTGTCCATACTCCCATCATTTGGGAGGCTGATGTAGGAGGGTTGATACAGTTTGAGGACAGCTTGAGCTACATAGTAAGAGCCTGTTTTAAAACAAGAAAGAGGGGCTGGTGAGATGGCTCAGTGGGTAAGAGCACCTGACTGTTCTTCCAAAGGTCCAGAGTTCAAATCCCAGCAACCACATGGTGGCTCATAACCATCCATAACAAGATCTGACTCCCTCTTCTGGAGTGTCTGAAGACAGCTACAGTGTACAATAAATAAATAAATAAATAAATATTTAAAAAAAAGAAAGAAACAAAGAGAGAGGAAGGAGAAGAGAAGAGCAGGAGAGATCAGAAGGACAGGAAGGAATTTAAGAAAGATGGGTGGAAGGAAGGAAGGAAGGAAGGAAGGAAGGAAGGAAGGAAGGAAGAAGGAAGGAAGGAGATAATTGAGTATGTTCTCATTTGGATGGGCTGCTATGGTCTCCCCCCCACTTCACTTTCGTTAGAGTTTGGTCTTCTGCTCTAGCAATTCTTCGTCTTAGGATCTCCAGACTTTCAGAGTAGAGCAGGCATCCAGTGGATTCCTTCTTCATTCTTTCCTCTTAGGCTCTGGTGTTCCATTGCCAGTGCAGGAAATGAAGGGAAGGGACTTATCACTGTATCAAAGCAAAGAACTCCTCTAAGCACTAAGAGTTCTGAAATCCTTCCTAGAAAAAGCCAACCAACCTCCATACTCAGGTGCAGGGACTGATACAGAAGAAGAGAGAAAGATGTAAGAGCCAGAGGGACAGGAAGCTCTTCTGTGAGATTAAGTCTCCTAAAAATGTCAGGGAAGCTACATTGGACCCCAAGCCTAGTCAAAGAGCTGTGGGCAACCAAGGAGCACTGAGAGTGGGAGGAATGGTCTTCCCAGGGAAGGCCCGTGGTTGGTTATCCATCACCCAGTGGTCGGCCCTGAAATCATATACATACAAGAAACATTTATAGAGACTGAGCATATTATATTTACACATTAGGAGTGTGCGCCCGCGCGCCCGCGTGTGTATGTGTGTGTGTGTGTGTGTGTGTGTGTGTGTGTGTAAAACAACAATTAAAGTAGAAGAAGCCACATGTATTTGAGAGAAAGCAGAGAGCACATAGGAGGGGTTGGAGGGAAGAAAGAGAAAGGGGAAGTGATGTAATTATATTTTAATTTCAAAAGCTAAAATAGAGCTAGTCAAGCTGCCAAGCAATAAGAATGCATAATTACATCTGAGCATCACCAAGAGTTTTCAATATTAAAGAAAAGTAAAAGACATAAACACTTTCTGAAGGTCTAAACAAACAAACAAACAGACAGACAGACAAACCCAGCACATAACAGGGCTGGGGAGATGGCTCAGTGGGTGAAGTGCTTACAAGACCAGAGTTCAGTTCCTAGAACCCATGTAAAAGCCAGGCACGGCATCAGGCACTTGTAACCTCAGCAACGGGGAGGCAGACACCAGGAGATCCTAGGAACTTGCTATGCTGGGACAGCCCACCTAACCAAAATAGTGAGTTTCATGTTCAGTGAGAGGCCTTGTCTCAAAAAGTAAGGTGGAGTGTGATAGAGGAAGACACTCAAAGTTGGCATCTGTCCTCCATGTGCTCATGCACACACTAGTGCACCCATGCACACACCTATGTACATACTTGGAGGGGGTAGGAGGGAGAAAGAGAGAGCAAAGCAAGGCTGGAATGGACCACATGACTTTGTCTTGCAAGCCTTAGCAAAGGCCTGAAGGAGTGGCCAAATGCTCTTGAGATTCTAGAGGGAAGCGGTTTCTATCCTAGAATCATCCACCAAGCCTCTGTAGATCAGCTGTGAGGACATAAGGAGGACCTTTTGGAACCTGCACACTCTCAACACAAAGCCCATGAGAAGCCCAAAGACTGAACCAGTCATGGAGGGAGTCATGGGGGCCTAGGACGATGGCTGCACACACGTACAGAGCACAAGCCCTGTATGTCAGAGTGACCACAGATGTCGATCCAGAAAGACAAAATGGATGGGAGGCCCAAGGAAAGACAAAGACAGCCTGTAAGAAACTAGGGCTGGGTTACCAGGATGGTAAGATTGCTAACTCCAGGAAAAAACAGAAGTTCATATGGAAACGAAACAGTAATCTAAATTTACTGCAAGACCCAGACAAGAATAGTATTCAGGTAGCTTCGAGGGACAGAGTGTTGAACTGGTTGTCTTGTGGTATATTCAGGGAGATGAGAGGACTGGAAAAGCCTGGGTGAGCACAGGAACTGAAAGAAGAAGCAGGCGAATAGCCAGCGTTGCTAATGGAAGGCAGCCAGCCACTGAAAAGGGGGTCATACTCAGGCTGTTTGGAGAGATAGTGTCTCAGACTAAACAGCTCAAGCACAGACAGATGCCTTGCTGGCTAAAACTAAGGGTATCTGTAGCTTTGACAAAAACTGTAGCAAGGACAAACATAGGCAAAACAAACAAACAAACAAACAAACAAACAAACCAGTGCATTTGATCTGACGCCCTGAAACTAGGGAAATGTGGAGTTTACGCTGGTAAAAATTATCCCCTGAACTGACTCAGACGATGCAAAAAAGAATATAGAGATACATGCTTAAAAATCATTGTAATTAGAAGGGACAAGAATTCTTGGGGATTAAAAACTTTTGGAACTTGTGAAAATTATGGAACATATTAGAAGAGGAAATAAGAGCTCCCGTTATGAAACAGAGCTGACTGAAAACTCACATGGTTTCATGAAAAATTGTGAGTTTGGGTTGGATGATTCTTTGGTGTTTCCTGTGGGGAGCTGCCACGGAAGGCGATCCAGGCTGCAGGCTGTCTCGCTTCACAGTCCCGCAAGGCCTCCTGTCTGTATGGCAAGAGGTAATGGAAGGACTTGGGCTGTATTGGATGCTTCTCCAACTCCTTTACTGTTGTTGTTTTGCTACTATTGAGGGTCTCCGTGTGTAAGGCTGTGTGCCACAGCACATGTGTGGAAGTCAAAGGACAACGCAAGGAAGTAGGTTCTCTCATTCCACCATGGGATGGAATGAGAGGTGGGCAGGATGGTGATGCAAGGGCCTCTACCTGTGCAGCCATTTTGGTGTCCCACGTCTTCAGTTTAGGATTCATGATTGGCTATGATCTCAACCACAGGAGTACACAGGTGCTCCCGCCTCAGTTCTCCAGAAAGTTCACAAGGGAACAGTCATGAGGGACTCCCTACCATAGAGGAAGCTCAAGAGGCTCAAATCCAGGAAACACAGAAACCTGGGTGTCTGAGAAGAAATGCAGCCAACTAAGCAGCCAGGAGCCAGAGTGAAAGATCAGTTATTGGGGACCCAGCATAAAATGTGGGAGCAGGAAACAGCCCGAAGGGAACACAGGCCCCGTGACTGACAGTGCATCCTGCTCCCATCTGTTTGGGTTTTCCTGCTTTGCACTCTGCCAGCAAAGTTGGAAAATGCATAAAATGATTCCATCTCATCTCTAGCACGGGGGCTAATCAGAAGGAGAATATAATGAAGTTGGTCATGGAAATGGCGGGGGTGTATCCTGTAGAAACCGAAGCCAGCAGGCATGGGCCAGGACTGTCTCTTACAGAATACTGCTGGGATTCTCAGCACAGCATCCTGAAAAGGCCCTGGGAAGAGAATTCTGGACCACTTCCTAAGCCTAAGAACTCTGTGGCAAATTCTCCAAGAGAGAATGTCATTCAGTGTTCAGCTGAGTTCTTGGTTGATTTCTCTGGGAATCAGATATGGAGTCAACTACAACTTAGAAATTAGACACTGGAGGAATAAGTCTCCAGCCCACTATCACCCTCCCCTTCTGTATCCCTTAACTCTTGGACTCCTAGATGGCATTAGCATTGTATGTTTCTATCATTTTCCAAAAGGAAAGGGGGAGGGGAAGGCAAGCCTGGCCCCTGGCTACCAAGTCCCAAAGGACACAAAGTTTCACTCAAAGGATCCACTTTAAGACTTGGTTCAGGGTCTATACACAGTACAAGGTTGGTACAAGGTAATTGATCACACTGCGAACCCTGAGACTATACACTGGAAAAACCTGTCTCTAGTTAGCGTGTGGCCCAGCCCAAACCCACACCTTTAATCCAAGAGTGTTGTAGGATACTTGATCACATTATAAGATTGTGTACTGGAAAAATGTGTTTCTAGTTATGGTGTGGCTCAACCCAAGAACACACTTTTAATCCAAGAGCTTTCTGTTTGTTGTAAAAAAAAAAAAAAAAAAAGATGAAATAAAGTCAACGATAGATCAGGAGACGGAGCAAGCAACGTGTCAGGGAAGGAGCATAGAAAAAAGCCATAGAGAGTTGAGAGGAAGTCAGGGGGACAGATAGAGAGACGCATAGGAAGCCGAAAGGGGGGACATTCTGTTAGAAGGGGTTTTAAGACACTCTGGAGAAGGAGAACTGGCTCTTGCCTTCTGGAATGTCAGTTGAAGAGGAAGGTCAGCTGGGTGCTTTCTCTGCCTCTCTGAGTTAGCAGGCTTTCACCACAGCATCTGGCTCCTGAGTCTTCATTTGGTAAAATCAAAGGATTGAGATTTTGTTTTAAAAAAAACAACAGAAGGCCACATAGAACTTAAATAATACCGAAGGTAATAAGCCATGTAGAGATGAGAAAGGTCTGCAGACTATTGTGGCTTCTAATTCTGACAAAGCAAAGAGGAGAGACCATGTGACCAGAACACAGTAGCTTCAACTAAGAAGTTACTTCCTGATCCATGGAGTTGGGACCCAGATGACCAGGAAGGGATGGGGAGGGGAGGAGGTACCTCAGCATCTCTTTCCACTTGCAGTCTCTCACCCAGCCACGGAGCTATCTACTGTGAAGCAGACACCAAAGCTTGGAGGTTCAGTCTCCCAGGTTCCAGACAGAAAGTGAAGACGACCCGTGAGGATGAGCTGAAGAAAACCGGAAGTGTCTTCTGAACCATGAGTTTAGACAAAGTTGACTTAGGCTGCAACTGAAATGAAGTTGGAAAGGTTTCCCCAGCCTGCAGGGGTGATCAGTGGGGACCCAGGGCAAGAGAGAGAGAGAGAGAGAGAGAGAGAGAGAGAGAGACAAGAGATGCTCTTATATGGCTGTGCGGTTGGTGTCCCTGGCTAGTGGGTTAGCCATAGATAGACCTGAAGAGAGCAAGAGAAATGTGCACTTTGAGCATCATCCTGACCAATGAGATGAACCCCCACTTTCATTAAGTTGCTTGAAAATTTTGTATGAAAAATTATATTGCTTAGAATTGCGAAGAAAGTGGTCTTACAGCTAAACAATTACAAGTGACTGCCTTGTTCCTCCTTAATAAAGGCATTAAAGCCACAGATATAGCATCCAATGCACCATGTGCTCCAATGATTCCTGAAGCACAGTTTTGTCTTTTAAATTATAAACACAAAAAGTCAAATGTTTATAATCAAAGACTTAGATTCTGATATCACAAGTTGCAAAACACACACTGGAGCCTTTGTCGTGGAATACTGTAGCAAATAAGGCCAGAGCAGAGCAGGAGGCAAGCATCTCTGGTGGCTGTGGTATGCCGGATGTCATCAGACGCCAAGTGTGCTCTTGCAGGCAGAACTCCTCCAGGTGTCCTCCACCACCAGGGAAGCTGCACAACCCTCAGGGGCTTGTGGGAAGGCCCATGTGGTGCTGCGGCTGATGCCTACAGCCTGTGAGCCCACTGTTGGAACAAAGCAACGGCTCAGTCTGCCCTGTCCCATCTTGACAATTGGTAGAACGCATTTCTGGAAGCCAACCCGACCCAAACCCAGAGAAGAAAGGAATGCCATTTTTTTTTTTTAATTTAGTCAACCTTTATTATTTTTATTTTTTTATTTTTTTAATTTTTTTCTTTATTTACATTACAAATGCTATCCTGAAAGTTCCCTAT
>NC_034597.1:52101403-52102980 GCF_900095145.1 Mus pahari | reverse complement strand
TAAACCCATCTGGTCCTGGACTTTTTTTAGTTGGGAGACTATTAATGACAAAGAATGCCATTTTTTAAAACATCATAAATGAAAAGAGCAGCCAAGTGATCATAAGATAAGGAATGTGTTCCAGAGGGAAAACATGCCAGTTGGATCTAACTATATTCCACTGACTGGCCCGCAGACTCAAGTAGCCAGATATACCCCCAGGACAAAGATATATGCTTTCTTTACAGGTTGCTGATGGATCATCCAAATTCCTCATCTCATTCCTTATGCAAGTGAATCAGTCAGCTGGCTGTGGGCTCACTTTTTCTTGATCACAGTCACTATTCAGAATGTCCATATTTTGAGAAAAAAAAAAAAACAGTTGGAATTATTTTGCATGGCTTTCCTCAAGTTTTTCATTCACTTAAAAACTTTTAGGATTTTATTTGATCACGGAGTTCCCAATTGGCCAGAAAAATAAAATGTTAAGTTTCAGAGAAAATAGATCCCATGTATTTCCTTATCATGTGTGTCAGAAAACAATTAAGATTTTCAGCCTCATTGTACCTCTCATATTTGTTGTAAGGGATCTGGAAATACTGTCAGCTTTCATATCCAAAATCTTTATTTACAAAGACATGCCTTCCTCGAGGCAGAATTGCCGTGAACCCAAAGTCACATTCCGGAAGGAAGCAGTATCTACCGTGGCTAGCTCACTTCACTATAGCTGTCCTCGGTATCCATTGGCACTTCTGATTCATAGGTAGATCTGAAAAACATCTTGCTAGGCGTGTGTGGTACCACCAAGCACAGAAGGTGTCCCTCGTTCTCTGGGGAGCTGCCAAGGCACAGCCTGGCACTGGCTTCTTTGAAGCCCTTGCTAGCTGCCCAGGTGTCACTTTAAAATGACAAGCAGAGGGTTGTCATTTCCCAATGAAGATGATGCTCCACATGTAGACCAGTGCCTAACAGTCTCAGCTTCTGTGCAGAGAACAGTTAAGGTGACCGCAGCAAAAGACAGGACACACTTCCTCTCCCTGGTCCTCATGTTAAGACACGCGGCCTGTACTCAGGAAGATGAGAATGATGTGAACACACAGGAATTTGAGTCTGGGGAAATAATTTTGTTAGAAAAAGAAATAAGGAAAGAACAGAAATTTGGTTTAAAAGAATGAGGACCCAAGATGTGAGGCTCCTTTTGAGCAGCTTGCTCTGTTCTGTGCCTGCCAAGGAGAACGGGATGCAATAGCTTATATTGTTTTAAGTGTCTCTTGAGGACTGAAGAGATGGCTCAGAGTTCAATTTCCAGCAGCCACATGGCGGCTCACAACCATCTGTAATGGAACCCAATGCCCCCTTCTGGTGTGTTTGAAGATACCTACAATGTACTCATATACATAAAATAAACAAATCTTATAAATAAATAAATAAGTCTCTTGGATTCATTTCCATGATGAACAACTTGAAAGGATGTTTCAAGCCTGGCACTGGGGTTTCTAGTACATAGTCTAAGCCTTGTCGGGGAGAATTATCACTCCAAGTGACATAATGTGGGGAGCCGTCCTCACAATCGCCATGGCAAGATGGTGCTGGCATCC
>NC_034597.1:52080369-52100893 GCF_900095145.1 Mus pahari | reverse complement strand
AGGGTTTCTCTGTGTAATCCTGGCTGTCCTGGAACTCACTCTGTAGACCAGGCTGGCCTCAAACTCAGAAATCCGCCTGCCTCTGCCTCCCAAGTGCCGGGATTAAAGGCATGCGCCACCACACCCGGCTCATTTCCCCATTTATAATACGGCAATTTTTAAAAGGTGCTTGGGTTCCATCATATTTACTTATAAGACATTCCTTCATATAAAGTAAAAGTTCTACATGAGGAGAGGACCACACACGGGATGTAGCTCGGTTGGTAGAGTGACTGCCTGGCACATTCAGAGCCCTACATTTGGTCCTCAGCATCCTATAAACCAATCGTGGGCACACATGCTTATAACCCTAGCACTTAAGATGTGGAAGCAGGAAGTTCATAAGTTCAAAATCATGCTCTGCAACACAGTGAGTTCAAGGTCACTGTGGGATACATGAGACCTTGTCTCAAAAACAAGCAAGCAAGCAGGAAAAGGAGGCAAGCTGTGCTCTGTTGATATTTGTGGTCCCCAGCCTGGTTCTCTAGCTGCAGAACATCAAGGGGTGGACATTGGTTGAATCTCTGTGGGTTTTACTTTGTGATTATTATCGTCACTGTTATGTATGTGTCTGTGGTGCTAGTGATGGAAGTCAGACCCCAGCAGTACTCTACCTCTGAGCTATGGTCTCATCTCAGCCTCCTGGAAACTTAGCTCAGACTTTTCATAGATCCAGGAAAACACAAGGGTATCAGCATACACTCTGAAACGTCACCCAGAGAAACCATTTCAAAGACACCGAGTTGAGCACAGTATTTTTGGATTGTCCCAGAAGTTAACTATGTCAAGAAAAACCTAGAACAGTTCCCTGCTACACACCAACAAACGCATGAATAGTGCACCTGCCACTTACCAAAAAGCATCGTGTTTGGTAGATTCTAAATAGGTGCTTCTCCAAGCCACTGAAAACAAAGTTCCCTTTCCTATTGATCTATACCCGAGTGACCTCATGATGCTGGGACAGTTTCAGAAAGAAAACCTGTACAAGTTAGCAGGCACTGCAGAAAACAATGCTAGCAAGGGACAGCGGACAGCGGACAGCGGACAGTGAAGAGCCAGGTGCTGCTGATCAACCACAGCACCAACAGCAGGGATTTCCATCTCCTGGATCTCGCTTGCCAGTGTCCTGTGGCCTTCCCTTCCGTGAGAGCTGGGAGCACAATTCTTTGCCAGCAGGTGGTGCAAAAAGCATACCACAGGATATGGTTCCCAGACCAACAACCAAGACTTCGGACGTGGAGGCCCCTGCTACCCTGAGGTCCCTGTTTCCAGAAGCGCAGAAGGCTGGCCTCTGCAATCAGTACCGATTGGTGCCCCTGCCAGTGTGGATCGCCTTTTCTCTACACCTTACTCCTTTCCAGTTTAATGCGTTTGGTTAACCGCTAACCCGTTTTGACAATCTCAGATTTGCTATTTGCTGGCCCTGTCTCACTCCCTCTGTTCTTAAAGTTCACTCCACGAATGCCCCTATATCCTTAGACATTCCCGAGGGAAGGTGGTCAGTGACTTGAGCCCCTGAATGCCACTCCCCTCTTCTCCCTTTGGTAGATTCAGGATTCAGTCAGGGCCTCCGGATTTGCTGGATCTGTTTGCTAGGCTTCGCTATCCCACCTCGCCTTCTGTCCTTGTTTCTAGAGGTGAAATTCGGTACATCATAGTCGTTCAGGTACAAATTACTACTGCTGCTATTGCTTGGAAATATTAGACCGTGGGATGGGTCCTGGGCGAAGGTTCAGGGTGTCGAATGTTGAGATGCACTTTTTTTCTGAAGGTAATGACAAGTCTGAGCTAAACATACAGGGGTCTGGGGGTGGTAATACAGCTTAGCAACAGAGTCCTCGAACTCACTGTTAGTGAAACCTTGCCTAGAATTGTGAACAGCTTAAGAACTGTTTGATTTTTCTGCATGAACTCAGACAAATTTCCCAACACTTGTACACCACAGTGTATTTCCTTGTTTACTGTACATACACTGTTTTGTTTTAACACCCAATGAGAGAGGGTATGGAGGAAGCTGAATGGATTGTAACCACCAGAGAAAATGGGATACAGTAGGCACAGATTTCATTTTCTTTACTATGGCAGGCTCAAGGCCAAGGGTGTCCACAAACTTGACTAAGAGATCTGCTAAGTGGTAGAGTTGGAACTTTAATGCAAAATTTCTGTCCTTCGATGCCTTCTTCTTCTTCTTCCTCTTCCTCTTCTTCTTTCTTCTTCTTCTTCTTCTTCTTCTTCTTCTTCTTCTTCTTCTTCTTCTTCTTCTTCTTCTTCTTCTTCTTCTTCTTTTTCTTCTTTTTTTTTGTTTGTTTGTTTTGTTTTGTTTTGTTTTGTTTTTTTGAGACAGGGTTTCTCTGTATAGCCCTGGCTGTCCTGGAACTCACTTTGTAGACCACGCTGGCTTCGAACTCAGAAATCTGCCTGCCTCTGCCTCCCGAGTGCTGTGATTAAAGGCGTGTGCCACCACACCCAGCAAAATGCCGATGCCTTCTTATATCCTGTTTAGTAAGTGAGAATTTGGTTCTAAGTTACAGACTCCGGGGTTCAGAACATGGAGAACCCAGAGGTTGAAGGCCGGGTGTGGGCCTCCTTAGCTGGTAGGAATGCTTCTGTGATACAGGAGAGGCTGAGGAAGGACTACCTCATGATACATGACAACTTTAAAAAAAAGGAAAGATCCATGCTTAAAGGACGTGTGTGTGTGTGTGTGTGTGTGTGTGTGTGTGTGTGTGTGTGTAAAAGAGTCTCTTCCTTACAACCTTATGCCTGTGCATAACTGGGTGAACATAGGATTAGATGTAACTCATCTCCCCTGTGTGCTATATAGTTTTAAGTCAACTTAATACAAGTTAAAGGCACTTTCTTAATTAGTGATAGATTAGAGAGAGCCCAGTCCATTGTGGGTGGTGCCATCCCTGGGCTGATGGTCCTGGGTTCTGCAAGAAAGCAGGATAAACAAGCCATAGGGACCTTCCTTTGTTGATTAACAGCGATGTGAAAGTATAAGCCAAATAAATCCTTTCCTCCATAAGTTGCTTTGGTCATGGTATTTCATCACAGCAAGAGTAATGCTGTGTTCCAGTACCTTCCTGGCAAACTGATCCACCCATCCCCTTTGCTTCCTCTGTTCCCACCTCACAAATACTCAGTCATTTCAGGAGCCCTCCTGAGGAGCAAAGGTCTCCCTGCCCCAGTCTCTTGGATTACTCAATTCTCAAATGAACTTCCACTCTTCTTAGCAATAGCTTGGGCTCCTTCCTGTTTTTATCAGTTGCTTATGCAAAGCTGATTCATCTCCCAAAGTTATTCCTTCAACCAGTTGGACCAAATACAGAATTTATTGTCAACTGATGGGGGCTGGCTTCAGGGTCCTTGGGTGGAAACCAGAGGCTTAGGAGGTTTCAGATCCTTACATAAAATGATGTGATATTTGCTTAGAAGTCACACATCCCTAGATGACGCTGAACATCTAATAAATTGTACATGTTTGGGAAATAATTGTAATGCTGTTCTGTTTAGGGATTAATGGTAAAAAAAAAATCTGCAGTCATTTCATGCAAACGTTATTCAAAGAACAAACTAACTAACAAAAGTTTCCATCTCAACTGGAATCCAATTGGAATCCAAGGCTGTAGAGGGCCACGCATGGTG
Organism: Mus pahari; assembly: GCF_900095145.1. Lineage (NCBI taxonomy): Eukaryota > Metazoa > Chordata > Mammalia > Rodentia > Muridae > Mus > Mus pahari. The sequence goes on along the minus strand of NC_034597.1, from coordinate 52,097,206 downwards.
TGTATGGCTTTTAAAGTCATTGGAGAATGAATAAATAAATGGCTTACATGTAGTGCTACAAACTTGCTTAAATTTTTTTTCTTAGGTTTTTGTTTTATTTTGTTTTGCAGGCTTTGTTTGTTTATTTTGATTTTAGAAAGACACTAGCTGTTTTAGGACTGGCCTCAAACTCACAGTCTTCCTGACTCAGCCTCCTGGGTGCTGGGCTTAGAGTCATGTGTCACCATCTTCCACCTGAAGAGCATATTTTGTATTAACACACTGTCCCATCAACCAGCATCCCATCTGCTGATGACTTCTTAGGGAACATTTTAATTTGGGGAGGGGATCCAGGAGTTACTCCACAAACCACATGAACACCAATCTCAGCCAGACAGGGATAGTTTATTGAACACACACTCAAACTGATCCATTAGGGCCATAGTTCAGAATTTGGGGACTGATTACAGCTGCCATTCTATCGTCATAGGAATCAATTTTCATTAAACTTGAAGCAGTTGTGAGATGAGCACTGTTTTGGTTCAGAAACCTATTCACAGAAAAGCATGATGGGAAATTTCCTGACTTGATTTTAATTATTTTAAAATATTTAAGTCTTCTTCTTGATCTTAAAGACCCTGTAGCTTGAGGCTGTGGAGGGATGAAGGGTGAATGAGTCTAAGGATAATGAAATCATCAGTGACCAAAACCATTTTCCCATCATCCTTTGTTCTGACCATTCTTTGTACCCTTAAGGGATCCATCTTTTTCTTTGGAAACCCCAGTCTTTCCGTTGAAAGGTTTTATTGTACAAAAAATTTCCACAGGTCAATAAATTTAGAGGAAAATGAGCATTTGGTCCAAGAAGAATAAAAGGAAAAATAATTAAGATTTTAGGGCTTTTAATTTTTTCTTTTGTAACTGTGCAAAAAATGGGGAAAACATAAAAAGGAAAATTATTAATGTGAAGACTTTTTTTGCTATAATTGTTAGTTTTAGAGGCATTGTTAGTTTAGTGTGTGTGCAGAGTCCACTCCCACATCTTTCCTGAAGTATCTTCTGTTTTTATCATGAATTTCCTTTTAATCATCTGTAGGTTATTTAAAATAAACTCCTACAACTTAACGGGGGGGAAAAAAAAGAATTCAGGGGCTGAGGCTATGACTCCAAACAGTTCTCAAGGCCAGCTGACAAAGGAAAAAACCATAACGAGCTCATGTGTAGGAAGTACTGCCCAGTGGTTGGCTCTGGCTCAAGCTAATTTGGCTAGCTAGACAGAACAGTTTAAAGCTGACCTTTATTTATTCTGATTGCACCAAAGTGGAGCTTATGGCTGTTAAATTTCTTAAGATTAACAAACCTCAGAACATACAGAATATAACAGAGTATGCAAGAACATGCCATTGCCTGGTACAGACGGGTAACAGTATATGGTGGGAGAGCGATGGATGTCATTGCCATTGATGATACACACGTGTGTGCCTCTCTCTACTCTATTTTCACATTAGGTTTATCGGACGTATGACTTGAGAGCCATCAGAACCTACGTTCTCATGTCACACTGCCCACAGTGCTCAGTAAATAGTATATAATTAGATAATTTCCCCCTTCGAGTTTCCACCTTGCCACTGACTTCATGTCCCCTTCCCTGTTCTCGCTCAAGTTCGTGGCCTCTTTTTCTTTAGTTGTTGTACACATATATATTCTTAGATATATAAAACACAGTCTTCTCAGTTTGTATATGTTAATCGTATGTATATTGTTGCAGAAATGAACACTTGGTGTCGGGGAAGCAGTTGGGGGGCTTTGCCCTGGTGAAGGCTATTTCTCCCACCCTCAGCATTCTTTAGTTGCCTGTACTTTGTCTCAGGGTGAGACCATGTGAGATTTCCCCCTTCCATGTTAGCATGTCGTTCAGGTCTTGTTTAGGCAGCCATGTTGATGAGACTTCACGGGTGTAGCTTCCCTGACATTTCTGAGAGACACAATCTTACAGCAGACATCTTGTTCCTCTGATTACCCTTATGACCCTTCTGCCTCCTTTTCCTTGCTCCCAGAACCTTCGCTATAGAGCTGTGTTGTAGATGGAACAACTGGAACTGGGCACCATTCGTGGTCACTTGTTCTCTGCATTTTGATTGGTTGTGGCTTTCTGTAACGCTCTCTGTCTGTTGCAAAGAACGGTTTCTTTGCTAAGGGGTTAGAACTGTATACATTTGTCTATTAAGGACAAATGGTTAAAAGCAGTTAGGAATTATGTTGATTTGGTAAAGTTTCAGTTGTAGGTTCTCCTCTGAGATTCATGACCTCACTAACCCTAGGTAGTTGGCTAGGGTTCCAGTGCCAGGCAAGCTGTTGATGACCACCAAGGTATGCATGCTACTACTGTACCCTGAGGGTTGTTGGGCCATGCTGGTGGCTGTCCTTTATAAGCATCCCAGCTGGGGAGGAGGACTACTGGCCACATCCCTCCCCTGGAAGCTTACATGGTGCTTTCTGGTACCAAAAAAGCTAGTCCTCTGGGAGGACCCTTTTCTGGTCAGATCCAGCTTGGACCATTATGTCCCAAGTACAGACTTAGTTTCAATGTCTGTGAGGCAATCTAAGGCACTATCAATAGCTTATAATGTTTTGGGAGTTTCTTGGGCTTCCCTGACCAACAACTCATGAGGGGATTCTCATGCATGGTATTGAGGGTGGGGTTTTTTTTTGGGGGGGGAGGGGGTTGTTTTCAAATAGTGTATGGCTCTTGGGAGGATCATTGTCAACCTTGATGGAACATTTTCATTTAAATTCTATATGTATATACATAGACTTATATGTAATGTTAGGTAAGCAGATACTTTGGTTCTTTATGGCTTATTCAGACATCTTTACTGTTGTTTTACCTTGCCATCCTCTCTCTTTCTGTATTGACCTCACCCTCCCAAGTAAGTGCATCCCTGTTTCTCCCACTTCTCCAGTGGGGATTACATAAACCCTGCTCTTTCCCTCTTCGTTGTTCCCCTCTGGTGGCTCCTTTTTATTTGTCTGGATTCTGTGTTTATTCCAGGCTTTGTATTCACCCCTGAAGATGGGGAGCTGGGGTCCACAGATGAGAGAATAGATAGCATTTGTCTCTCTGGATCTGGGTTACCTCACTCAGCGTGATCTTTTCTAGCTCCACCCATTTGTCTGCAGGTCTCATCATTTCCTTTTTCTTCACAGCATCTCGGAGTGCATGTGTACCACACTTTAATTACCCACTTGTCCGATGTAAAACATGAAGGTTGTTAGTTTTAGTCATGTCTAGCTGTGGTGACTAGAACAGTAATGACTAAGGCCAAGCAAGCATCTATGGAGTAGGAGGTGGCATTCTCTGGGCATACACTGAGGAGCTGACACAGGGTCATACGGGAGAGCTCTCCACGCTGACTTCCAGAGTGGCTGGACCAGTTTGAAAAGGCCCCCAACAACTCCCTTTCCCCCACATCCCCTCCAGAACTTGTAGTTAGTTGTTTTGTTCATCTTTGCTGTTCTGACTGGTCTAAGATGAAACTGCAAAGTAGTTTTAATTTGCATTTTTCTAATGACTAGGGACAATAAATATTTTTGAGATATTTCTTAGATACTTTTATTTCTTTCCTTGATAACTCTTTGTTCAGATCCAGAGCCCATTTTTCGAAGGGGTCACTTGGTTTTTTTGCCTGTTTTGTTCTCTCTCTCTCTCTCTCTCTCTCTCTCTCTCTCTCTCTCGTTCTTCATATATTCTGGATATTATCCTCTGTCAGATGTGTAGCTGGTAAAGATGTTTTCCCTTTCTGTAGGTTTCCTCTTCCCTCAATTTTTTCTTTCACCCAGCAGACGGTTTTTAGTTTTAGGAGGTTCCACTTCTTAATTGTTGACCTTGATTCTTGGCCCAGTAAATATTTTAAAATACAGACCAAATACGTTAGTGAGCTAAACCCCAGATAAGAAAAAAGGAAGGGAGGGGACCCCTTAGCGCTCCAAAGTGCTTTCTGCAGTGAAGGGAAACTTCCAGAGCCCAATTCCACTTAAATAGACTGAAGGGTGAGGGCAGTCACACACTAAAAAGAATGGTTTAGAAATACAAACTAAGAAAAATGGTCTCCTGGCTGGCGCAGGGCTGGAGACGGTCCTGGCTCCGTGCATGCGATCCTCAGAGCCTTAAATGGAAGTCCGATGGATAGATGAAGACATTAAATCTTACTGAGTAACTCAAGTTTCAAATGATAAAAATGTGATGATAGGCGCCATGTGGGAAACGAGTCTCCCTGCCTGGCAGCGCTTGGTTCGCCAGCTCCAGATAAGGGGCCGGGCTGGGAGGACCAGATGATCTGGAGGAATGGCTTGAGTTCACGGATTCCAGCAAGGACCCAGAGCAAAGCGAGGCGGATTCCTGGAAGTCCACCTGTTCTCCCTAGGGCTGGGGGACTCGCCGAGCTGTAAGGAATGGCCACCTATCCAAGCCCCAGCCTGGAAGGCATGTGGTAGAACGAACTGGCTTTAGTATAGAGTGGGAGTCAAAGGAACCAGCTCCCCAAAATCTTTCCTTTGATATCCACAGGAGCCCAATGAGCCAGTGAGTCAGATGTAATCAGTCCAGGTCATGCCCATTAGCATCCATTAACATTGTCACCACCTGTTGGTGTCTTTGAAATTCAAGAGATTTTGTTTTGGCAGCTAGAAAGCTAACCTGAGACCCTCAGGAGACCAGGGACAATGGGAGCTGGGAAACTGTTACCTCTTATCAACCTCTCTGGCAGGTTTCCCTCATTTGCAAGAAGCTTGAGATGGGGACATCCATCAAAGACTTGCTGTGTAGCTGACATTCACTGTCCTGGGACTCTGTTATCTACTCCCAAAAGCAGAAATTATGATAAAAGAAATTATGATAATGTGTGTGTGTGTGTTTGTGTGTGTTTGAGCACATGCGCATGCACAGAGAGGAACATTCATCAGAAGTGAAGAGTTTTAAAAAACTGAATATTTTCCTCCTTTTTAAAAGTGTATCCAAATGGCAGCATGGATGAGAGCACACTCACCCACTGGGCTGATGGAAATAACTTTCTTCAGTCAAGACCCCATTGTGTCATGTCAGAGAGAGTGCTCTTTAGTGTCTTGTTGGAAAGCTCCAGTAAACAGAATCTTGTTTCCTTAAGAATCTCTGGAAAGTTCTTCTAGGATGTTCAACATGATTCATGATACTCCCACATCGCTGAAAAGAATCAAAGGGTGTCTGTGGGTTGGAATTAACTTGTGTTGCCACAACAGCATGAAGGAACTCTCAGGACTGGATTTTAACCAATGCTCATTTTCATCAAAGCTAAGTAGCGTTTAGGGTTTCTGAAATTCCCTCTGACTGGATAACTAGCTCATTTAGGGTTTAGTCTTCTCCATTGCTTTGATGTGTAGATTTCTTTATTTTGCAATCTTTTCACAGAGCTGTTTTGTGAGTATTTGAATGCTGGACCCATTCTTTCAATCCTTGGGATTTTAAAACATTGCCTGCCATAGGCAAGCCCCAGACCACTCTGCCAAGAGTGAATGATGGGATTAAGTCCCCCACACAGGCAAGGAATATCTGGGAACCTAGTGTGGTCAGTTAAGTGTCCACTAGATCAAGGATAAATGCTTCATCAACTTTGGGATCTGTGCTTTAAGAATCCCTCTCATCTAATTGATGCTGATGACAGTCAGTCTTCAGGGGTGGGAGGGATAGATAGGTATCTACCTGTCTCTCTTCAGACAATTACACCCAGTGACTTGCCCAACAGACCACCACATTCTGCTTTTATTTTCTACATATAAAGAAATTTTTTTTTTCTAGACAGGGTTTCTCTGTATAGCCCTGGCTGTCCTGGAACTCACTCTGTAGATCAGGCTGGCCTCTGTCTCCCAAGGGCTGGGATTAAAGGCACATTGCCACCACTGCCCAGCATAAAGAAATAGTCTTAAGGGGGAGGTGCTAGGCAAATATTTCAGTAGGTAAGAGGACTTGTCCTGTAACTCTGAGGATCTGAACTCAAACACCCAGCACCCAAGTAAAAGGCTGAGCATGGCTATGTGTATCTGCAAGGTCAGCATTGGAAGATAGAGACAGGGAGGTCCTAGGAACTAGCTCTCAGGCAAGCCTAGTCAAATAGTGACTTTCTGGTTCAGTGAGAGACCCTGTCTCAAAGAAATAAGGCAAAAAAGCTGCAAGGGAAGGCAACAACCTCTGTGTCCTCTGAACACACAAATGAATAAATGCACAACCAAACACTCAGGTATATGCAGCACACACACACACACACACACACACACACACACACACACACACTCACCTTGCAATACACAAAAGAAAACAAAGAAAAGAAAATTCAACATTTTCAAGAGTCAATTGAGTCAGTTTTCCCCCAGAGCAGACCATTTATCACCATTTGTCACACCTGTAGTTCCACAAACCACTTACCTCTGCAGGGTGGCTCTGGAGGGGAGTCTGAAAACAGCAACCGGAGGAAAGCTGGGTAACTTCTCGAACAGTAAGTAGCCTGGGAATTCGAGGCATTTCTCAATGTTCCACTTCCACTTTAAAATGCTAAAGTAGAGAGAAAGTCACTGAGATTTCTCGCAGTCATGGATTTCCATCACTAAAGTAGAACGTGACGTGGTCCTGCTGAGGCATGGTTGGTACTACCAGGGGAAATGATGCTTATGTCTGTGGCAGATGCCGATGCTGGAGAGTCTGTAGATGTCATGGTCGGTGCTGTCTTGAGAAACCATAAGTCCATACTCTGCTCTATGCTCCTGCTGACTGTAAGGGTGAGGAAGCTACTTTTACAGTGGTACCAATGACTGCGGACTCACAGTTGAGAAAGAGAATCACTGAAGGCTTTATGACAACCCCTAGGTCCCCTACACACACTCAACCCAAAAGAGTAAACGCCTAGGCAAGAAGCCATTGAAGAGAACTCTTTAATTAAAAAGTATTATTTTTTAAGGATGCTGAAGTGTAGCTCTCCACCATTAGTGGCGTCTCATAGGACTGCAGTTGGGGAAGAACTCGGTTTTCTTTAAGGGTCTGGCCACTGGGAGTGTGACCATGCTCCAGTGAGTCTATGGGCGACAGCAATTGGACTTGTGTTTTTGGAGGGAGAGAATTGGTTTTGTCTTCTCTTGGGGAGGGGTCATAAATGTGGGGAGTAGACCTGGGAGGACTGGGAAATAAGTGTGATCGGTGTGTATCACACCGATTATGTGAAATTCCTAAATAATCAATACTATGTTGGAGAAAAAGTAGGACATGAATTAACTCATGCAGACTGTGTCAATGTTTCAAAATAAAAAGCACAAGTCACCCTCCCAGTGTCACAGGCTGTTGTCTTTCTGACTGTCTGAATCATCCTTACTAATATGCAGAGCACTTTTCAAGTTGTAACTAAACTGCAAAGATGGTAGTGACCATGGTGATGAGAGTGACTCAAGAAACCCACCAATGGCAGATGTCAGAGTTGTTATTCTGCCTTTCTACAGACTATTCTGTTCTACTCTAGAGCGTTTCAAGGTCTGTATCAAAGCTGTGTAGGATTATTCCTTGGGTTATGTTTCTTGTCCCTTACCTGTAAAGCCATGTCTGTTGATGTGGGTATAAAAGGATCCTTTAAAGTATTTTCTGTTTTGTTTTGAGGCAGAGTCTCATGTAGCACAGTCTGGCCTCAAACTTTCTATGTATTTAGCAGTGACTTTGAACATCTGATTCTCCTGCTCCAACCATTCAAATGCTGGAATTACAATCACATGCTCCGCAGTGAGTTTATGGGGTGCTGGAGGCAGAACGCAAGGCCTTAGGCATGCTAGACAAGCGCTCTATCCTCATTAGCATGTGATGACTAGCAGAGTCCCTTCGGGATCAACATCTCTGACCTACCAGAAGTTGTTTGCCGTACACTATAGCTCTGCCACAACCACACACAAAAACACCAAGACTGAGGGCAGAATGCTCAAAACTGATGCCTTCTTTCCCAATAGCTACCGAGCCTTCTCCAGAAGCCTTCTCGCCCTCAGACCCAGCAAGGTGTCTGGAAGCACTTGAGAGTACATTGTACTTTTCTGGGGTGCTTGTAGAAGCATGCTCTTTATCTCTTTCTAAGCACAGATATCTGTTGGGTTCATTTAGAACATCAAATAACCCACAGAAATGTGCCTTTCCTGTAATAGGCCCACAAGTTCCCACAGGTTAGCTACATTCCACTTTTTTTTTTTTTTTTTTTTAACAGATCTGCATTTCTCTCCCAGGGAGTGAGCCTCCACAGAAAGCTGTGAGTGGTTTTGTAGCTCTGCTGTGAACCTGGACACAATCGCAGCACAACTCAGAGCCACGGAGTCCAGTTTCTACCTGGCTGCCTTTTAATGGGTAAACAGCTGCTACTTAACTCACAGTAAATCAAACCCAGCAAACAGGATACCCGGGCTGCTGCTGTAAACTGACCACCGAGAGCTCCTAGAAATGTTCAGTGGTTGTGGTACATGCTATGTGGTTTTCTAGGTAATGCACTGTCTTAACAGAGCCACCAATGAGAATCCTCGTGTCATCACTCACTGCTCCCCTTCCTTAGCCCCCACCGCCCCCTACCCCACCCTGGTGTGTTAGTGTTTACGGTACTGGGGAGGAACACAGGGTCTTCCAGATGGAGGCAAGTGCTCTCTCTGTGACTGAGCTACATCCTCATCCTGTCTGTGAGGGACTGGAACAATAATCAGTAGTTGAGAAGGGTTCCTGTTCTTGCAGAGAACCCAAGTTTACTTCCCAACCCCCACATTGGGCTCTTCTAACTTCAGCTCCAGGGAACTGTTGAGCTCCTAGTGTTAGCCCTGGTCTTTCCTGGCCACATGGGGACCACTTCTGTCCCTCTCTCCTCTCTCTGATCATTTCCTCAGACTCCTTGAGTACCTGTGACCAGCTACTGCCTATCTGGGTCATGCTACTGAGTCATGGCTGCACCAGAGTCAGTCCCATCTCAACAAAGACCAGATCCTTGTTTTGGAGGAAACTTTGATATAGAGATGTTTATGCCTCACTTAAACTGTTCGTTCCATCTCAGACTATGGATTGGGACACCAGTTCAACAGGATCAGAAAGATGGGTGTCATGGGATCTAAAAAAAATGTGTTCAAATTGGCCTGAACTCCATATGTTCAGTTTTTTTGGAAGCTGCGCTCTCCCAGTCTCCTTTCAATTCACTGAGCACAGGATTCTAGGTGATGCATAGCCCCTCTCTCCCCCACCCTCCTACCCCTACCTCTTGCCTGTCCACACTTGGCCCGAAGCCGTGGCAGCAGCAAATGGTGATGGTCAATGACTGGTCTGCTCGTTTTGAATCGGTACCACGCCAACAGGAGCACAGTATGCACCCTGGATGAACAACGTGCGACCGGATGCCAGCTTTACTTTGGGATAGAGAGGGTCAAATTATGGCTTCACTACCATCTTTCTGAAGGACAACAACGCACAAGTAAGGCAGCAGGCCTCCAAAGATACTTTTCCATTGAGATAAGTTCAAGTTTTGGATAAGCTATAATAACGAAAAAAAAGGCAAGATGGTACCCAGGAACCTTATAAATAGTCATATTCTTTAATGCGTTCGAACTTACATTTAAAGTGAGAACCAATGCAGTTAATTAAGTTTTGTTTAGACTCCTGCTTTATATTTGCTAGATGTACAATTTAATGCAGATAACAACTCAGACATGCTTAGTAGGTGCTAGCCCTAACCCTGACAGAGACCTGCTGAATTGCTGAATATGGCATTTAAAGTCTTAAACTTAAGATGCTTAAAATGACAGAGACTCCCGAATCTTAGCAGGGATACCCCTAAGGTCTCCAAGAAGATACTGTCAGCGCAAGAAAGGGTTCCACCTGGGTTGGGGTACAATAGCCACTGAAAAGACTGCTCTGTTTTGTGGCCCAATGCTGAGGCCCAGCCTAAACTATGGACAGACAGAGACAGAAGCCAAGCCTCAAGTTCCTTAAGTCAAAGCAGGTCAGTCTCCTAAGTTCCTCCTCCACAGGAAGGCCTCTTAAATTTGCAGGGCCTGGCAGTTGAAGATGGAACCTGCCCTGGGACCTGTGTCCCCAATGAAGCCATCAACAGAACAGGAACCTAGTGGGGTGACGGTCTGGGTAACGGGTAAGTCTGGAATTTTAATTGACACATAGACATTTAGATATACCCTTCCCTGGCTTGAACCCAGTGATCAACCACCCCTGTCTCATGGTAAATAATTTGATAGAAAATGTTTATGTAAGGTCTGAGGTCCTGAGAGCTTCTAAGAAAGTATTTGAAGGTCTAGGGACGTGTTTTTGAGGTTGGTAAACACAAGTTATAGCGGATTTGTCTTTTTGTAAATTTAAAAAGATTCTTGGAAGCTTCAGGGGATCGACTCGAATCTGCCTCGCACAAGTCAAATGGACTCAAGATAAGTACTGTCAATTAACAGCCTGCCCCCACCACCACCACCACCACCACCACCTTACCTGCCTATTCCTGAGGTGGGCATTTATTTCCCTTCCTCTGATCCTGGGACCCTACCTCCACCCTTTTCAAACTCCCAAGACCATGGGCCTAAGAGTTTCAAATGTATACCCCAACCCTTTTTCTCCCTAAACTCCTATCTTCTGCCCCTACCTCCAGGTGTTCTCTCAGAACCTGCCTGCAGAAAAGTTCCAACACGGTCACCAACAGCTGCTCCGGCCCGGCCTCACACACCGCTTCACCTGGGTCTGCACACGACGACCCCAAAATGGTCCCACGACCTAGACGGCAGAGAAACAATCAGCTCTTCCCAGACTTGGCCGACATTCCAGCTTTTTGCCCACACTCCAACATTGTGCCCCAATGTCAGCAGGACATGTTATGAATTATTATGGGGTCCCTAATTCATTTATAATCAACAAATGGCTGGGATGTTGGGTTTCGGACCCTGGAACCGAGGTGCATATTTTACACATCAAAGCAGACCTGGCCTCCAGGTTCTCCCAGCATCCCTCAGTCCCTGCCTCCAAACCTGAACTTTCCAGCCCAGAGGCTGGGCTGCCCTTCCCCCAGAGGCTCTTCCTAATATAATCTAGACATTTTGTTCTCTCTCTCTCTCTCTCTCTCTCTCTCTCTCTCTCTCTCTCTCTCTCTCTCNCTCTCTCTCTTCCCCCCCTCTTACCCTCCATTCTTCCCTCCCTCCCTCTTCTTCTTTTCTCTCTCTCTTCACATGCCCTTTCTCTTCTCACTCCCCCCTCCCCCCCCATCGCAACTTCCTTAGCCTCAATCCTTGGGGGCAGTGAAATTGCCTGAGAGCAGCTTCCCAATAAACCTGCCTTTAATATAATCTAATCTGGTTTGAATTGGCTCATTTCACCGACGACGAAGAAGTAACCTATCAACAACCTCTTCTGGGATCTGAGGGCATCAGCACACACATGTATACCAGTACACGTGCATGTGCGCGCCCGCGTTGCCACTGCACAACATTCAAAAATAAAAATAAATAAAATTTTGTTTTTGAGACAGGGTCTGCCTAAGTTGCCCAGGCTGACATCAAACTCAGAATCTTCCTGCCCCAGGCTCCTGAATCCCTGGAATGATGGGCAACAATTTTGAGTCACTTTCCTCTAGTTATTAGTAGTTACTATTTTCTTTCCCTTCTCCTTTTGGATAGGCCAAATACATTATCACATGAGGTTAACTAAAGCTATTATAATCTTTCCAAAATTGAGGTTACCTATTGTGATCTGAAGTTGCTTCATTTACAGGGGGAAAGCAAAAGTGTGTTTTGGTTTTGGTTTCCTAAGATCTTAAAGCACGATCACATTCTTACTGTCGATGATTTATAAAAGAAAGAACTAGAAAATTGATCCAACCTAGTCATTCTCAAATGGAGTCAGCTGCTGTCCCCAAGGGCCATTTGTGAAGTCAGGAAACAGTTCTATTCGCTACTATGACTGTGGTGGAGAACAGACACGCGACAGTTCCCCTGCTACAGAGAGTCAACAGTCCCCAAACACCAGGCTGTGGAAACCTGGTCTGGATTGTACTCAAAGGGTACGCTTGTTGGTTTTGGTGCTGGAGGTTGGGCCCAGGGCTGGCCCCATGCCTGTTAGCAGGTGTCTATCCCTGAGCTATCCCGTTCGACCCCTAAGCAGGCTCTGATGAAGTATTTCCCTGGGCTTTTTGTTTGTTTGTTTGTTTTATTTGTTTGTTTGTTTGTTTGTTTTTCGAGACAGGGTTTCTCTGTATAGCCCTGGCTGTCCTGGAACTCACTTTGTAGACCAGGCTGACCTCGAACTCAGAAATCTGTCTGCCTCTGCCTCCCAAGTGCTGGGATTAAAGGCGTCCACCACCACGCCTGGCTTCCCCTGGGCTTTTGAAACTGAAATAAACAGGAACCCACAGGGGCACACTGATGAAGCCCACCCTTTTGTCATCAGCAACTGACACTGAAGTGGACACAGCATCCTTGATCCGTGTGTTTGCACCGTGAGAGGCCAGGCAGAGGCAGCAACTGAGTGCTGGCTGAAGAGCAGGCTGGATTTTTTCCCCTCTTTCTTTTTTGAGTTGATTTGGCTACTGATTGGCCCACTCTTCACTCTGCTGTTAAGACCTTGAAGCAAAAGCCCAGTGGTATCTCTATTAACCTCAGTCCTGGCTGGCTGGGCAGGGCTGATGGGTTCTATCTACCAAGGGAGACTTAAATTAAATGCAACTAAATTTAACTTGAGAATGTTCTCTGTTGGTTTGTTTAACGTGCTTTGACTTGCTCCATCCTGCAGCAAACAAGAGAAGAAAACTAAACAGATCTTTAAAAGTGTTTAAATTCAGTGCAAATAGTAACCCACATTCAAGGTATTATTTTGAAATCCCAGGAAGATGTGGATTTTGAAATCCCAGGAAGGGTCGCAGTATCTAGGTTAACTGCATTGAAAGGCACTTGTCATAATTGTTGGAGTTTTATTTCTTTATCTAGTATGTATGTGTATGTTTGTATGTGTGTGTGTGTATATGCATGTATATGTATGTGTGTGTTTATGTGTATACATTCGTGTGTGTGTGTGTGTGTGTGTGTGTGTGTATGTGTGCATATGTGGAGGTTAAGAGACAATTTTTTGTGGTTCCCTCCCCCCACCATGTAGGTTCCAGGGATTGAACTCAGGTCATTGGGTTTGGCTGTAAGTGGCTTTACATGCCCAGCTGCAACAATTCCTTTAGGGGAGCATGTGGGGACTGGAGATGTCACCACATCCCTCCATCCTTCCTGCTACTTGGTTCCCTTGTGTGTCAGGTGGTGATGTCAATATTTCTCTCATTCCTAGTTTTCAGAATTAGTCACACGGGGCATTCTCGGTGTATGGGAGTGAATGACTGAGCTGTCCAGAGTTTAGTCAAGAACTAATTTAGTCTAAGAATAGAATATTTACACCACTCTATTCAATGTTTAACCTGTATGGTCAGTTTCCTTAGTCCTGAACCTACAGTGTCTAACACAACAGTAGACATTTTAGGACTTACTAATTAGCAGGCCACATAAGGAAAATGGGTGATATTTGAAACTAACAGGCTATCGAGACTGTCTAAAACCCGTCGTCTTAATCCTTGCAGTGTACAGGGCAAAAAACTTGAGTGAGCCCTTGCCCTGAGCCCTACATGATGCTTTGAGAGCTCGTCTTTAGACAGTTTCGACTCCAGTCATTGGTCTAGGCAAAAGATGGTTGCCAAGCATCACCTGTGCAACGTGGACAAAACTTCATGCAGCGTTGCAGGTCAGAGCCCTCAAATAAACAGAGGTAGAAAGCCATCTAGGGAAAGAAAAGAAGGTTTACCCTTCTAAGTCAATGTGTGTTACGCGTCACAATAAGCCTTGTGATTTGGGCTGAAACTTGCCTTCTTGCATATTCCTGGTAAGCAATCAAGGGGAATGGCTAACCTCCTGCCTCCTGCCAAAAAGGAACTGGGAGTGAAGAAGGCTACTTTTCTGTCAGCTTCTAGAGTCCACTTCAGCAATGCAGGTAGAACAGAATTCAACAACAGCTTTGAATTGCAGTGTCAGACTCAGAAAGCTAGAAATTCGGAAATCTGAAGCTATTTCCTTCCTGGAGGTGACTCAGATGGCCTGCTGGGCACTCAAGACACCCCTCTTTAGAATAACTAACTCAGGTTCTGTTTGGGCTCACTCCATGGGTCCCGTGCTTCACCTCCAGCTTCAGGTAGAACATGCTTTCCTCAGTCTACTGAGGAGGATATGAGTGTCCTGCTTTATGAATTTAATGGCCAGGTATCCCACCACAGTTATAATCCAGAACACTGCCTGACTACAGAAAGGAGACCCAGGAGTCTGAGCTCTGGGACAATTTCTTCTAAGATAGAGATCGTGCCTGCAACCACGTGAAAGGCCACTCAGGAGACAGTCAATGTGCCTTCCATTTGGAGTCTGAAGCCGGATTCATTCCTGGGTGAGCTTTGTAGGCATGCTTTGTGCACTAGCTCTTCTGAGGATGGACGTGAGCGCCATTCACACTGGTTAGTTATTTTGCTAAGAAGTCTTTAATAAATATTTAATTAACTAACTAAACTTTTGGCCACCTGGAACAAGACCAGAGTCTTTTTAAAACACCGTATTTGTGCACAGTGGGTCTTAGGACTTTAAGAACAAAGACAAGTGCCTGCTGGAATACGTCCCCTTTTAAGTATAAGGTATGACATTGTAGAAGGGATGTGTGCAGGGAGAAACTGAGATCACTAACTTTAATTTTTTTTTTTCAACAAAGCAAGCCTTTTAGAACTCATGGGAAAGATGCCAGGACAGAGAGATTTGTCCCTTTGCCATTTCCAGTAGTAGAATTCCTTGGGGGGATTTCTCTACATCTCAGACAGATTTCAACAGTGGCTTTAAGTAGCAATGTCTGACTCACAAAGCTAGATATGCAGAATCTGGATTCCCTGGGTTCTAACAGAAGCTTTCCATTTCCCTTCTGAGGGTAACTCAAACGTTGTGATTTAATCTACAAAGCTCTTTTGTCCATAATCTGAAATTCCTTAGACATCTCAGCTCCCTTTCTATTTCCCCAGCAAGTAGATGCTGGGCTCCCAGCGCTTCTGGAGGGAACACCTGACCTCCAGGGGATATGAAATTTGAAGAAGATAATGCCCTGAGCATTAAAAATGTCCTACCAGTGAACTCACCTTGAGATCAGCAAGCACAACGCCGACTAACATGCTAGCTGGGTTTTCCCAAAGTTTGCAATCTATGACTGTACAGGCTTAAGAGTCCTTCACATGAAACTGAGAATCATCATTAAAAATACATATTCAGGAATCATTCAAAGTGATATATAGAGCAGAAAAGCAAAGGTACTGTGTTAGAAAGCAAAGCACACCCTGGTCAAAATGAGTGTTAATTTAACAAAATGCAAGGGGTCAATTCAAGAAAAAAATAATCCGAACAAAAATTAATCATGGACTTTCTTCTTATTTTTTTTTTTTCAAATACTCTTTTTTCTGGCCCCATGCTATGACACGTGCCACCAGAGATGTCAAAAGTGGTTATTTACTTATGTAAGGTATTCATCAGGTCCTTAAAGGCCCCTAAGAGCAGGGAGCAGGGCTTGTTCGGATCCAAACTGAGACACATTTGCCTTCAGCTTTCCTATTCCTGGTTTGATAAACTTCTTCTAGCCCCTTTCCTCTCTGGAGTTCAATGTCTAATTCTAGGTACCAGAATTAAAGCAAACACATTAGTAATTGTGTATCCAGCTATAGTGGTTATAATTCCTCTGAGAATTTCATATCTGAGAACTTTATTTACATCATCCCTACCCCTCCCTCTTGCCCATGTTCCCTCTCAAACTCGAGACCTTTCCTTCTTTATTGTTGTTATATATTATTTACCATGTACTATAATATACATATATGTGTCTATAGTACATGGTATGTAATATATAATGTATACTGATTTTATCTACTATGGTTCATATGTACATGTATTTAGGGCTGACCACTTGAGCACAAATAAGCTAATAGAGCATGAATAGCCTGTAGATTTCCCCATCCACATTGGCCTGTTGACTGGTGGAGTCATAGTGCAAGTCTTGTTTGGGCAACCTTATTGTTGAGATTTTATGGTACAACTTCAAGAGCAGCAACATCTTTGTTGTTTGTTTATTTTTCAAGAAAAGGTTTCTCTGTGTAACGACCCTTACTATCCTGGAACTTGATTTGTAGATCAGTCTGACCTCGAACTCACAGAGATCCACCTGTCTTTTCTTCCTGAGTTTGAAGGTCAAAGGCATGTGCCACCACACTTGGCTGAGTGACAACCTCTTAATGAGAATCTAGGTCTATATATCCTCTCTGCCTTGGTTATCTTGTGGTACCAAGAAACTCATAGACTAGATCTCTTAAACTCCAGCTCCTTAACTTCTGGGTCCTGAACTCCCAGGAGGTCATGTGACTGGGTTCGGGAGGTTGCAAACATTTTAACAACAATAAAGGGTCTATAACTACACCATGCATTCATTCAAATATCTATGTGACGACTCTTGAGGCGTTCCTAGCAGCCCTTGCCTGGGTTACATCACAGGTGCTCAATGTAGCGTTGGTTCTGAATGTACACATGCTACAGTATGTGTATTCTGTAAGTGTATGTGATCACTGCATGCCACGCTGAGCAAGGTTGTCTGAGACACCTGACTTCACATGTAATAGCATGTCCTTCGTGATAATTTTGTTAGGAACTGTAGTGGCTATTCCTGGTTGTCAACTTGACTATATTTGAAATGAACTACAATCCAGAATTGGAAGGCTCACCAGTGAACCTAATCTGGAGACTGGGA
>NC_034597.1:52077819-52080049 GCF_900095145.1 Mus pahari | reverse complement strand
GTTTTTGTTGTTGTTGTTGTTGTTGTTTATTTATTATATGTAAGTACACTGTAGCTGTCTTCAGACACTCCAGAAGAGGGCATCAGATCTTGTTACAGATGGTTGTGAGCCACCATGTGGTTGCTGGGATTTGAACTCTGAACCTTCAGAAGAGCAGTTGGGTGCTCTTACCCACTGAGCCATCTCACCAGACCCGGAACTGAGGTGTTTTTACGGTCCATACAGTTTTCTGCTCTTAGAGAACTATATTGGCTTATGAAGGACAAAGACATTCAACCTTCCCCAGTGTCATTGCTCAGCATGTTTGTGTAGTCGGGCTACTATAGCTTTAGGTTGGACGGAATTAGAACGTCTAACTTGGAAACTTTCTGTTTGAGTTGCTGAGTTTTCTTTTTAAAAAAAATGTTTTTAATAGATTTGGCTTGAAGTTAAGTAGAATTTCTAATTTCTGAAATGGCTTTAAGCATACCTCTGCTATTTTATACTACATATTAATGTGAAATGACATTTTCAGCATTGGTTATCAAATCAAAATACTGATCAACTCTGAAAAGCATTCTTCAATGCTCTATGATGTCCTGAAGAACTAAATACGCTGCCAAGACTTAATTGTCTATATAAAAGGCAACAAGCACATCTCATTAGAATGCAAATTCACTTTTATCTAACACATGATAAAAATGTCCCTATACCAAAGACTTGTTTTTACCAAACTATTTACTACCAGTAAGTGTTGGATCTGTACAGCTACTGTACATACCCATATACAGAGTTGTCTAAATATTTTGAATGAATATTTCAACTGAAACAAAAAGAGGCCATGGGTGGAAATGTTGAAGCCATGCACTCAAATGTCAGAAAGTCACTTCTCAGTGTCCTGGACGGTGTGGCATGGTCTCCTGGCTGTTTCTGGGAGGCCTTTCCTGCAGGGCAGGCAGCTGAGCTCATGTCAGTGCTGCAGTCTCACAGGGAAAGAGAAGCAAACTCCCCAGTGTCTCTCATACTGGCACTGTTTGCCTCTGGGGACCCCATCTCCATATCCTCATGTAAACCTAATTACTTCTTAATGCCTCCCTCCAAATAGCAACAAGTTCATGGTTAAGGCTTCAGTATATGGAATGGGAAGAATGTGAAATTCAGTCCCTAACTCTATCCCAGAAGTCTTTGTATCTTAAAACCTGTCCATTCCAACTGAAATACTTGGCTGACCAAACTCATTAGGAGATGTGCTGCTTAAGGGGTCTTCACGTTACCCCAGGAGTCAAGGTACCTGCATTTTATCATGATTAGGAACTTTATTTATTTATTTATTTATTTATTTATTTATTTGGTTTTTCGAGACAGGGTTTCTCTGTGTAGCCCTTGGCTGTCCTGGAACTCACTTTGTAGACCAGGCTGGCCTCCAACTCAGAAATCTGCCTGCCTCTGCCTCCCGAGTGCTGGGATTAAAGGCATGCGCCACCACACCCGGCTTTTTTTTTTTTTTTTTTTTTAAATAGAAATCATTTTTGTTTGAGGTTGATTATACAGTGGCATCCCTCACCGGCTCAAGATTTGGTGTCTGTCTTGTGGTTCCATACTTGGAAGCTCTAGAAACATAGAAGGTAGGGCTGGGCTGGAAGGAACAGGGTCCTAGGGCAGGCCATCAGGGGACACAGCATCACTGGCCACAGCATCCCTGGCTGCCCCTTACCTCTGCTTCCCTGGTGTGTCAGACTAAACCTGGCAGAACTGTGATCCCAGAGAAAGTTTTCCGCCCTGGGGTTGCTCCTGACAGGTATGTTGATGCTATCGACACATATGTCAGAAACACAGATCTATTCCTCCTCCCCCACCCTCCTCCTTTCTCCCTCTACTCCTCCCTCCCTCAACTCTGCCTTTACTTTTTGGCAGCTTAGTTTTATTTTGGTTTCAGTGATAAGTGTTAATTACATAAAGTAATGAACTTCACTATGACACTGTCTTATGTCTTTATAATGTAATTTCATCATGTTCACCCCCTCTTGTCCTCTCTTATCTGCCTCCCACTCCTGATGATCCTTCCCTTCTTTTTAATCCTCATTTTTTTTTTGTATTTGGTAACTTAGATAAGCTATTTTAACGTCTATCCTTATTTTTATTAGATATTTTCTTTATTTACATTTCAAATGTTATCCCCTTTTCTAGTTTCCCCTCCAAAAGCCCCCTATCCCTTCCCTCCTCCCCCTGCTCACCAATCCACCCACTCCTG
>NC_034597.1:52075537-52077217 GCF_900095145.1 Mus pahari | reverse complement strand
CCCGGAACGTTCTCTCTGCGGTCCGCTTCTTCCACCCCCAGCTGGAATGCCGCAAGTGGCGGAGTTAAGAGAAGCTGATACCGCTGAGGGGGTCCCCCAGCACAAGCATGGTACCAAGATGATCAAAGGAGCAACTGGCGCATTAAGATCAAAAGCCCTGGTAGTACAGGCCAGGTAACGGTGGAAGGGAGATAGCCAGGACTTGATAAGAGTCCACAAATATTTAAAAATGTTAACACGCAGGAAACCAAGTCCTTATTTTGACTGCCTGGAGGTGATAGAATCTGCAACTGGCAAAGGCAAAGCCTCACAACAGAGCGTTGCGTCCTGGAGACCAGGAAAGATCCCTAACAGAGAGAATGGATGTCTTCGGAAAAACAGAGTACGAAGAACTATGTCTAATTTGCCCAAAGGAGAAACTAAAGTGCTGTACCCGAGACTGTCTTCTTCACCCCTATTAGCATGTTACTTAACGCTCTACCTGGCCAAACTCTTTCTCACCTAAGTGCATTTCTGAGTCTTTGCCTGGAGCTCTCGGTTGGAGTTTTACTCCCCCAGGGTGAGGTGGTGGAATGTGCTGTAGACCTTGAAGAAGAGTCCATTAAGGGTTGGAGCCTATTGAGTTCTTTCCCTTGAGGTTCTTGAGCTAATTCTCCTGCTACAGCTGTCATAGAAGTCAAGCATATGCCCGCCCAGCTCTCTCTGCAGGGCTCCTGCCGGTGTGGCCACCAGTATGTGTCATCGAAAGAGTCCACAGGGTAGAGCTTCCTGCCCAATGGCGGATTGGGGGTGGGATGGTGCTTTCTGTCCACTGGGAAACTTTAGCCCGAAAGAAAAGGGAGTCATGGGAGAAAGAAAAGACAAAATTCTAGGACCCAAGGGTCTCAGCTTTTGATAGCCTCAAAGAGAGCATTGGAGCAGTGCAGCGACCAGGTCCTGGTCCTTGGGTGCACTCTTTCCCTGTAGGAGCTTGGCAGAGGAGGGAAGCAGGAAGATTTCAGAGCTGGACCCTTGGGCCATCCCCCTGTGGTCTGGCTGTTTTCCCAAGCCACGTCTGCAACTTCCGTCCAGGCAGAGATCACATGAGCCAGCCTCCAGGACCCAACAGCCCAGGTAGAAGGACTCATTCCCTAAGCCACCAGAGACTCTAACACTCACAGCCTGCCAGAGACTGGAGGCCTGTTCCCACTACCTTCTGTGGGTGACCTACAGAATTGCTCCACAAGGGACTCTTCTCAGCTGGTGCCTAGAACTCCTCAGCTTTGGGTTGTGACACTTTTTAGAGTTTTACAGGCTCTCCTCATCCCACTATCAAAAGTTCAAACTTGTTTCGTTTACGTTCTTCTTGACAATCCATTTTTATTTGTTTTCTGCCTTTTTTAAGACAGGGCTTCAATGTGTAGTTCCTGACTGTCCTGGAACTCACCCTGTAGACCAGGCTGGCCTCGAACTCACAGAGACCCGCCTGCCTCTGCCTCCCTAGTGTTGGGCTTAAAGGCATGAGCCATCACCAGCTGGTGCCAGGTTTAATTTTCAAGGTTAATATAGGCAACTTAGCATCTTTGGTACTCTGCTCTCTGTCTGCTCCATTCTTCTTCTTCTTCTTCTTCTTCTTCTTCTTCTTCTTCTTCTTCTTCTTCTTCTTCTTCTTCTTCTTCTTCTTCTTCTTCTTCTTCTTCT
>NC_034597.1:52064832-52075455 GCF_900095145.1 Mus pahari | reverse complement strand
GAAAAAGGGAGAAGGAGGTGGAGCTATAGATCACTGGCTGTTCTGGAACTCACTCTGTAGACCAGGCTGGCCTCGAACTCAGAAATTCACCTGCCTCTGCCTCCCAAGTGCTGGGATTAAAGGCGTGCGCCGCCACGCCCAGCTTGTCTGCTCCATTCTTAGAGGAAGAGTGGACAACAGGTTGGGAGATAGATGGGTCTCTACCCTCTGACTGTTTCAATACCTTCTGCTGCCCACAGGGGCTACCTGAGCTTGATCTATGAACCTCCACAAATGTGAACTAAATAAACTTGTGGGTTTTTTTCATAAGTTGGCCATCATCTCTGATATTTTGTTGCAGTTACACAAAGCTGACTGCTACTCTCTGGTAGAATATGAGTCATGCCACAACACTACCTAGACCTAAATAGGACAGCACTTGAGCAGTTGGTGTCATTTGTGCAGAGCCCACGTGTACCATGTACTTTATAAGTCTATGTACTTGAGAAGAGTTGTAAGGAGCAAACTCAAGGTGACCTCCTCTCATCAAAGAGCCTCTGACGAAGTCCCCAAAGGCACAAGCAAGATGCAGCAGTCAGAGCAGAGAGTGAACCCATTGCTCAGTGGAGTGGGGTCTGCTGCTAACAGGGAGTGTTGTAGAGCTTGTTGTTCACAACTGAAACCTTTCCCTTAAAGGAAATACAGAAAGCCTTAGGAAAGGAACAGGGGACAGGTTTCACAGGTTCCCATGGTTACAAAGCAGCAAGCAGCTGCTGGGAGAGAGTTGAGTAGAGCTGCCCCCAGGCTGGAGGGGGATTGCCCCTGATGCAGTGGCCGGTATGGGTTCACAAAACTAGACTTGGGGGGGCTCTTGTTTTTGTGTTGTCTGTGTCAGTGTTCCCAGGAAAAGTCACAATGAAGGTGTTATTAACTCTTGTCTTAAAAAAAAGGGTGAGATGTCTCAGCAGGTAAGAGCACCTGACTGTTCTTCCGAAGGTCCTGAGTTCAAATCCCAGCAACCACATGGTGGCTCACAACCATCCGCAACGAGATCTGACTCCCTCTTCTGGAGTGTCTGAAGACAGCTACAGTGTACTTACATATAATGAATAAATAAATCTTTTTAAAAAAAAAAGCACTGCCCACCCTACTTAAGGAGTTCCCGCAGTTGGTAGGTTTAGGGAGAGAGAGGCTTGGATTTTTAAGAACATGGCTCCTGGTAAGAGTGTAGAAGGGCACACATGCAAAGGCACACAAGCAGCACTGATTGGCCTAGATGGCATTTTAAAAAGTTTTTGTAAGAGGAAAAAGAATTGGATGGTGGGTCTGGGAAGAACATGATGAAAACAGACTGCATAAAATTCTCAAGGAGCTAATTAAAGATGGGGGAAATACAGCGTAGTAGTTTTTAATTAACAAATCTTGGGCTTTTTTTCCCTTTTTGTCAGATTCTTAAATTTCTATACTTCTACCACTGAAAGGGCAGTCTTAAAAATGAAAGCCAGGTCTGTGGTGGCGTAACGCCGTCCTAACAGAACATGACCTTGGGTAAGGGTCTAATCGGAAGTCATCCCAACCTTGGTTTTGAACTCAGTGAGATGCTCGGGTAGAGAAAGGCTCATCCTTACTGAGGAACAGCACCTTTGTCCAACCTCCCCACTCACCTCATCCCTACATGGGACACACCCTCAATAAAAGGAAGAACCATGATAGCTGGTGAGAGCCAGGTCCACCCAAAGCCCTGGAGAACGAATGTAGTTTGTCTAAAACCAGGAACATGCTTGGCCAGACCAGTGATGGCCTGCAGTTAGGGCCTTGGGGGATCCTGGGATGTGGCTTTGGATCCTGAGAACCCAACCCTTCTCACCAAGGGCGGTGCTTACCAGTCCCAAGGCTGCGTAGCCTGGTGTGTTCCCTGGTGTGTAGCCTGGTGTGTAACATTGCTTGATTAGCTTCCTGCTGACTCCATCCCATTGTATGATAGCTTTCTGCTGGCTTTCTCCCTTTTTCCCACTTTCAAAACGCATATAAGATGCTGGGCTTCTTAACAAACTTGCTGGCCTGTACTTGTGAAAGACCGTCCTGAGTTCAACTCTCCTCGCTTATTTTCTCATCTCTTAATCCTCTCTTTCTCAGGAACCTGTCACTGAAGAATGACCAGGTCAGACGACATTCTAACAAGCTTTTGGGGACATCCTTACCAAATGCAGTATGTTAGAAAGTTAGGATCGTGGTGATGTCTTCTGATCCAAGTGTGTAAGTGTGTCCAATCAGAAGATGACAGTGGCGATGCCTGCTCCATTGGATGGCTATGAGGTCCTTGGGGCTGAGCTCACGGGGGGGGGGGGGGGGAGCAATGGGGAGGAGCCTACACCATAGTTTTCCCTTCAGAGAGTAGAGTGGAAACAGAAACCAACCTATAGATGGAATTCCTTGTGCTTGAAGAGTTAGTTCAGTGCTATGAAGAGGCAAGGTAGTTGCTGGGAGAGACTTTTTAAAAAGTACTCATCTGTGACTCTCTATAAGTTGATAGCACACACCTTGTCCTGTGTGGTGGTTCGTGTCGACTGTCAATTGGACAGGTTCTAGAATAACCTGGGAGACAAGCCTCCTGGCGCACTTGGGAGGAATTATCTAGATTAGGTTAGCCTCTGTGCTTGCCAGTGAAGGGTTATCTTGATTAGGTTCATTGAAGTGGGAAGACACACCCTAAGGCGGTGCGGGTGGGGGCTGCTACATTCCATGGGCTTGAGTCCTGGACCACAGAACAGAGGGAAAGCGAGCTGGACAGCGCTCATTGCTTCCTGACTGTGGATACCATGTGAGCAGCTGCGGAAAGATCCTGCCCTTAAGACTTCCCCGCCATGACAGATTGCACCCTCAGTCTATGGCCAAATGAACCCTTTCTTCCTTAAAGTGCTTTTATCAGGTACCATATCAAGTAACTACTACATTATATAACTTGTTTTTTCTTTTAAGACACAAAAACAACACACACACACACACACACACACATCTTCCTGTACATATCAACCTCATTTTATCTGATAGGTAGAAGGTGTACATTTCCCGTTTTCATTGTTAACACAGTCTAGAAGATAGTCTCTCCCTCATTTCCGTTTCCACAAGGTGTGCCATTAGTTGGGTATGTCCCCCAAAAGTTCACACCTTAGAAACTTAATCTCTAGGCTGGAGAGATGGCTCAGCAGTTAAGAGCACTGACTGCTCTTCCAGAGGTCCTGAGTTCAATTCCCCACAACCACATGGTGGCTCACAACCATCTGTAATGGAATCCGATGCCCTCTTCTGATGTGACTGAAGACAGCGACAGTGTACTCACATACATAAAATAAATCTTGAAAGAAAGAAAGAGAGAGAGAGAGAGAGAGAGAGAGAGAGAGAGAGAGAGAAAGAAAGAAAGAAAGAAAGAAAGAAAGAAAGAAAGAAAGAAAGAAAGAAAGAAAGAAAGAAAGAAAGAAATGTAATCCCCACATTTGTATGCTGTTGCTTTTTAAAAGTCAGGCCTTTGAGAGGTAGGTAGAATAGAAGCCAACACTGTCCTAAGGATGGCACCCTGCCCCTGGCAGCCTCAGAAGAAGGAAGAGACCCGGGCTGGCAGATGGCTCTGCCTTGCCATGTGCCTCTACCATAGAGTGACCCAGAGCAATGCTGAGCAGACACGGCTTTCATGCTTTCTGGTTTTCCAGCCTACAGAGATGTGAGCCAAACCAACTTCTCCGTAAACCACTCAGACCCAGCTATTTTGCCAAAGCAGCAGAAAGCAGGCGAAGTCCAGAAGTACCTGTCTCCTGGAAGAGAGTAAAGATGGGTCACTGAGATGACGCCTGAAGCCACTGGCCTGATGGCCTGTTTACCTGATCGTCCACAGCAGACTGGCTGATGCACTTCAGACGACCTTGATCAGGAGACCGTGCTCTTTCAAAAGGAGAAAGAAACATGATTTCCCCCTCCCTTCTTTTTTTTTTTAATCAGAGAGGCAGTGCCCTCCATGAATGCAAGAGTAAAACTTTCCTGAGATGATGACGCAATGCCCTGGAGTATCTCCGAGCTGTGGAGGAGCTGAGGAGCTGCAGTCAGAGGTTGTCCATCCTCTGACCTTCAGAAGCCACTCATGAAGCACCATGACTCCCCAAGCCTCTGCTGACCTCCCGGTGGCCAGTCTCCCGTCTGTACCCCATCTCAAGTGAGCAGGCTCCATTCGGAAGGGCACAAATTAGGCTCAAGTAGCTGCCTTTCTTTGTGGTATATTCTAGAAGGTAGGTCATGCTGCTGGGAGGAGGGTGGACAGGAACAGGCATGTGTCGGTGCCTCTCCACCAGAAACCGGAGCCTGGCTAATCTCCTCCAGGACTTGAGAAAACATAGTCTACCACTAATCTGCAGCTGCACAGGGTACCTATGATCAAGCTGAGGTCCCCTCCCACTTGGCCTCAGATCCTGTTCCTTACAAGATGATGAACTTGCCTGAGCGGTGTCAAAGGTGCACCGGTCTCTCAGCCTGATTTCTATGACAAAACTCTCCATGGCAGAGAACGCCTCTGTGTGTGAAGCACAGAGTGACTTCTAGTATTCTCCAACCAAAACCAGAGACAAAGTTGTTTCGTCTGCCTAACACATCATGAGAGAATGGACACCCTTCTCACCTGTCACGCACAGCAGCCTTGGAATCACAGTGGGTAAGTGCAGGCACACGGTTCTGAACTCTCTCATGAGTGTGCTAAGTGCCAGTGTCCTCACGCATGCAAAGCTCTTCAAATGCAGAGCAGAGGCTTAGTGGTGACAGGCCTGCAGTCCCAGGACCTGGGAGACTGAGGCAAGGGTATTCAATGTTCAAGGCCAGCCTGGGTGGTTTTGTATTTCCTAAGGGAAATAATGTTTTTCTCACCTGCTAAGAATTTGAGATAAATTTGAGATAAAGCGTTGTGTTTTTTTTTGTTTTTTGTTTGTTTTGTTTTGTTTTTACCAGTGTTTTTAGGTGTGCAATGTGGGAATCAAATCCAGGCCCTCAGACATGTTAGGTTTACACTCACTGAGCTATGACATCCTAGCACATTCGTTTTTTTTTTTTTTTTTTTTTTTTTTTTTTTTTTTAACCATGGTTAGGATTATTCATTTGTTTTTTTTTTTTTTTTTTTTTAAATGGCAGTTGAGAGGCTGCAGGCTTCCATGCAAGCACGCTTTTCATAGTCTCTTCTTTTAGGCTAGTTCTCCCTTTCACCTTCTGATTCCCCCATACCCCTTCCTGCTTAAGCTTTTCTCCCCCCCCCCCCATTCTACCTCTCTGTTCTCATTTTACCCCTAACCTGCTGGCCTCCTCCACTTACCACGGCCCTTTTACCAAAGGTCCCTTTCTAGTTTACTGGCTTCCACTTGATGCTTCAAGTCAAACACCCAAAACAAACAAATGGGCAAACAAACAACAAACGGAAGCTAGAATGTGACCATGAGAGAGAGCACCTCTTGTCTTCCTAAAGCTGAGTTATCTCCGTCTTCAGACTTTGACCCTTGCTCACCAGGTCCTGCTATTTCCCAGCTGTTCTGGTTGCCCACTTCCTTATATAACATCCCTACCCAAGAACCATGCAGTAAACCTGTTTTGAAAATCCCAGTAACCTTACAGATGATCTTCACATGCATCACATAATTTAACCCTTTTTTTTTTTTTTTTTTTTTTTTTGAGGCAGGGTTTCTCTGTAAAGCCCTGGCTGTCCTGGAACTCACTTTGTAGACCAGGCTGGCCTCGAACTCAGAAATCCGCCTGCCTCTGCCTCCNTGGTTATGAGCCACCATGTGGTTGCTGGGATTTGAACTCTGGACCTTCGGAAGAGCAGTCGGGTGCTCTTACCCACTGAGCCATCTCACCAGCCCCCTAGCACATTCTTGATGCTTTCACTAGCTGGTTAGTTTACTACCTGCTGTCATCGTGGTTCTGATCTTCAGTGTGTAAGAACCCTGTGGCCTAGGTACCCTGTTGTGGTTCTCATCTTAATCTATCCCCCAAAGGCCAAGGAGTTAAATGTTCGGTCCCCAGCCTGCTGTCCTTGAGAAGTGGTATCACCCTTAAGAAGTAGGATCTATTGGGAGGAAGTTAGGTCATTGGGGCCACACCCTTGAATAAGCTATTGGTACCCAGCTGCATCACTTGCTTGTTTCTGAGGTTCTTCCAACATGCATTGCCACCCAGGGTGGTGGTGCTAACAAATGGTAGGGTCTTTAAGACATCATTGGGAA
The DNA here is from genome assembly GCF_900095145.1 of Mus pahari. Lineage (NCBI taxonomy): Eukaryota > Metazoa > Chordata > Mammalia > Rodentia > Muridae > Mus > Mus pahari. Next base: position 52,069,225 of record NC_034597.1, on the reverse strand, counting down.
CACTGCCCTCAGGTGAGGTTCATGTAGCTCTCAAGGAGACCCACTATTTCCTATAAGAACGAGTTGTAACAGAACATGCTTAGCACCTAAATCCTGAGGTTCCCTGTTTTGCCTGTGACCTCCTCTAGAATTGTGACATCATCTGCCAGGAAGCCCTTGTGTAAATATAACTGAGCGGAATTCACTTCTGTTCTTCATCAGTACTGCGACCTACTTATTGTGTCATAGTGACAGAACATAGGCTTCATCTTTTTGTTGCTTTGTCCAACTGGAATAACCAATTTCAGCTAAAGCCCACCCTTAACAGCTCATCTGGCAAACCAGCCTGCTGCAGGGATTCCCCCACCTCCACCTTCTAAGGCACTGAGGCCAGTTCGGAACTCCTAGCCTCGAATTCACACAGCAAGCACTTTACTGACTGAGCCCCCTCTTCAGCCCATAATGATAGGTTATTAAATCAAAACTTGAAAGAGCATAATTCCCAGTATCTGCTCACACCGTGTTTGTACAAACAGAATCAAAGTGAGTGTTGATAGCTAGGAAATGATAAACCGACCAGTGGAACACTTATCAAAATGAGAAGTCTTATCTGGGTGATAATGATGATTGCGGAAGCCCTGCGGTGTTCAAAGGACTGCTAGTTCCCACAGCCCTGTGTGAAGAGCTCCGAATGCATCATCCTATCGACACAACACAAACAAAAAGCTGAAAGTCGGTCGGTGACTTTGCTAGATCCACCAATGGATGAGAGTTCTGAGTTCCCAGAGCAAACCTGTTTCCCCAGTCTGGTAATATATGCAAATACAGCCCCGCCACATCTGCTTAACTGAGACAGATGTCACCAGAGCTGGGAAGTCTAAGGAACACCTAGGTAATGGCTTGGGTGGTTTTCCGGAAGCTACGCTAGACTCCTGCGTGTTAAAGACCCTGGGAGGATCACCCTTATGGGAGCATGACATCTGTGGATTTTAACTCTCAGAAAAACCCACAAGACAAAGGTAAAACCTTTTGCATTCGGGGCAGAGAGACGGGCCAGCAATTATCTGAACTGTGGACGGGTAATCCCCACCACACCCCCTGCCTTCCCAAGATGCTGTGTGAAACCTTACCTGTCCCAAAGGAAGAAGTGCAGCCCTCCCACGTTTGCCATGCCCAGTCTCACGTAAAGCCTTCCCTAAAATCTCAGAACTACTTGTGGAATTCACAGTGCAGGGATGTGGGCTGCTGACACCCGAACTCTCACAGTTAAACACAGGAAGCCTCCCACCACATCAAAGGCGCTAGGAAAGCAGCGGTGGATTACGCGAGAAAGCAGCAAGACGGCGGAAGGAGTTCCTGGGGTGCCAGACCTCCAGCAGGAAAAAACAAAGCAGGGTGCGAGGAAACCGAGTCGGGGCGGCTGGCATAGAACACACTAAACACGCCTAAAAAGCCTAATCGCTCCCCCTTCCCGTCACCTCACCCATGTGATCGACTTTCAGCAATTGATTGATTGACTGATTAAAATCACAAGGCACACTAAAAGGCAAGAAAGAAACAGTCTGAAGGAGACTGGGCCGGGTCAGAATCCATGGAGTGAAACAGCTAGCCAAGCTGTAACAAATGAGGAATGGGGCTTTTAAAGGAGAAAAAGAGAAAAGTGCAGAAGTAATGTTTAAACTAGTAACAGGAGCTAGAGAGACGACCTTTGGTGCTCTTGCAAAGGACTGGTGTAGTTCCCCGCACCCTCGTTGGGTGACACACAATTGCCTGTAACTCCAGCTCCAGGGGATCTGACAACCTCCTTTGACCTCTGCAGACACCTGCATTCCAGCTCACACAGACACATATGGACAGACACATGCACAAAACAAACAAACAAATACATACCCTAAAACCTTAAGTAGTTGTTGTGTTTTATTAAAAAGACCAGGATATTGTTTTATAGAGTGCAGTGTGGTGAGGTGGGAGGGGTGCCTTGGCAGGCCCACGCTGAGGCATCCCTTCCCCCTGAGGGACCAGCCATAAGATGGGTATAGTGTAGAACAGAGTTTATTTGGGGCATGGGAATGGCAGTTGAGAAAGGAGTGGAGACAAAAAGACAGAGGGGAGGGGAAGAAAGGGAGGAGAGAGGAAAGGGAAGGAGAGAAGAGAGGGGAGGGGAGAAGAGGGGAAAGGGGAGGAGAAGAGGGAGAGGAGGAAGGAAAGGAATTAGGGAGAGAAAAGAGGCAGAGAAGCAAGAGGCAGAGAGAGAGAGAGAGAGAGAGAGAGAGAGAGAGAGAGAGAGAGAGAGAGGCATTTATAGCAAGCCAGGCCTACCTGGCTGTTGCTAGGTAACCATTGGGCAGATTGCAGAAGGTAGTAGTGGCTGAGAATTTTTCAAAGTTAACGAAAATCTCCAAACTACAGATCCAGAAGGCTCAGGGGCTAGCTGCCAGGAAACAAAACATACCAAAACACCAAAACCATCTCTACCTGGGCATGCCAGTAAATCAAAGATAGCACAGGAGTTGCAAGCATGTGGGGCACACCTGTAACCTCAGCACTCAGGAGGCCGAGGCAAGAGGGGCATGAGCTGCAGGCTAGCTGATGCTGCACGGACTGGTCTAAAAACAAAATACAATAAAAATCTAGGGAGGTGATATCAGCCAAAAGCATTTTCCCGCTGAGGGACAAAGAACAGGGTTGCAGGCAGAGAGCGGAATACAAGATGCAAGGAAAAGCAGGGCAGAAACACAGAGCCAGAATTCTGTATAAAACAAAACCCTTCAGAACTGAAAGGGACAGCTGAAGAAGTGTGCCACTAGTAGGGCGTGGGGGAGGGGTGGGTAGTCAAAGGAGCTCTTTAAAGAAGGGAGAATGACAAATAAGCCATCTCTGGAACTCAGCACCCCGATACCGGCAGTGGATCAGCACGCGTGAGAAATGGGGCAGGAGTGACTCATGCCCGGACGAGACAGAAGAGATTCGGTCAGGTTGCTGAGTTTGTTTGTTTGTTTATTTGTTTGTTCATCGTATTCTCCCCAAGACACAGATGCTGTTATTTTCCAACCAAAAGCAGCTTGAGGAAGAAGGCCTGCTCTTGGCTGTCCTGACTCACTGTGGGAAGGGACTGTCTATTATGGAGGGGATGCAATGTGCATCAACAACGAGGGAGCAGAGAGAGATGGTGTGGTGGTGTTCGAATTGCTTTCTCCTCTGCATCTGGACTAGAATCATGGACCTTCGCGTGACCCAATATATGCCACTGGGCTGTGGGGAGCCTCCAAAACCTTTGTTTTCTTTGTTAGTTTTTTGACAGAGGGGGGCTCAGGTAACCCAAGCTGGCCTCAAACTCACCACAGAACTGAAGATAACCATAGATTTATTTTTATTTATATTGAGTACACTGTAACTGTCTTCAGACACACTAGAGGAGTACATCGGATCCCAATACAGATGGTTGTGACCACCATGTGGTTGCTGGGGCTTGAACTCAGGACCTCTGGAAGAGCAGTCAGTGCTCTTAACTGCTGAGCCATCTCTTCAGCCCCGTCCTTAAACTCTTTATTCTCTTGCTTCTGCCTCTTAAGCACTGGGATTATAGGCACACACTATCATGCTTGGCCCCAAAATCTATGACAATTTTTCATCAAATGGTTTCTGATTGCTGTTCTCATCAATGACTGAAACCATGGAAACAAAATTTCAGAAGAGGGTAGACACTTTCTGTTTGTACATATGCGTTTACACAATACATACCCAAAATAGTATTTATACCCAATATGGAAGCAACCTTTAAAAACTGAGCAACCTTTAAAAACTTCAGCACTACAGTGTGGTAAAGATCTGAGCAGACACTTCCTTGAAGATGAAAGATGGAGGACAAATTAACCTTTGAGATGATGCCCCATGGTGTAGGCCATTGTAAAGTAAAGCAGAGGCAGGCCACCGCCCTACAGAGTGGCTAAAGTCTCAGATGACCTAGCAGTGCTGAGGTAGCTGAGGACAGAGCACCAGCAGTCCCCTTCACAGTTGGTGAGTATGCAAAGCACAAGTATTTTATAAGACAGAATCATGGCTGTTTCTTAAAACACTTGCAATAGTCTTGCCCTATGACCCAGGCATTGTGCCCTTAGGTACTGACCATCATTCAGTTAAAAGCAAAAGTCCACACAAGAAACCTTCACATGAATGTATAGCAGCCTCATTCACAGCTGCAAAGCTAAAGCAGACCAAATATTGGCTCACAGGTGAGTAAATAAAGAAGCAAACAGTGGTCAGGCAATGGAGTACTACTGTACAATTTTAAAAACAGCCCAATATTTTTTCCTCATAAAGATTTCTTCTTTGTAGGTCCTCCATCTACTGGGGTATGTGCCTCTGTGTGTGTGTGTGTGTGTGTGTGTGTGTGTGTGTGTGTGTGTGTGTATAC
>NC_034597.1:52061110-52063677 GCF_900095145.1 Mus pahari | reverse complement strand
GGCCTAATCAGCCATCATTGGGAAGAGAGGCCCCTTGGTCTTGCAAACTTTATATGACCCAGCACAGGGGAAGGCCAGGACCAAGTAGTGGGAGTGGGTGGGTAGGGGAGCAGGGGCGGGGGGGAGGGTATAGGGAACTTTCGGGATAGCATTTGAAATGTAAATAAAGAAAATAATAATAAATAAATTAAAAAAAAAAGAGTTGCCACAGTAATAAAACAGTTACAGAATAGAACAAGATAGAATTTGGTACCAGGAGTTGGGTATTATGTGACAAGCCTGACTATGCCATTTATTCAAGAAATATAAAAGACTTTGGGATTCTGGATTAGGAAAGAAGTTGAATTTTTATTTATTTATTTATTTATTTATTTTGGTTTTTCAAGACAGGGTTTCTCTGTATAGCCCTGGCTGTCCTGGAACTCACTTTTTAGACCAGGCTGGCCTTGAACTCAGAAATCCGCCTGCCTCTGCCTTCCAAATGCTGGGATTAAAGGCGTGTACCACCACTCTCGGCTGAACATTTTTTAAGTGAGCTTAAAGACCCATATTAGTCAGCACCATGGAAGACAATGGTGCTGAGAACAATGTATTTTATGATGGCCAAGCTCAAGAGATTTCAGAAGGGGAGGATATTAGTAAGTGGCTTACAATCCATTCTTGTGATATTTGGCAAGGAATGTGGCTGCTTTTTGCCCTCCCCCCACTCCCCAAAATCTGCCTGAGGCTCAATTGAAGAGTTTTGGATTAATGGAATTGGCAGAGGAGATTTCAAGACAACCTAGTATTGACTGTGTCTTGTGATATTCATGGCTAGACTTATGCAGATCCATAATTTGCATAATAAGGAGCAAAGTGGACAAAGAGAAATACAAAATAAATAACTTAAGGGTCACTAGGAAATTTAATTCAGCTAAGTTCAGTGCTCAAGAGTTAGAAATTTTAAAGAAAAACTGGATGCTAAATGGAATAAAGGGAGTGGTGGTGACCTTGGGACAAGACCCCACCCACCCAGTTAAGCTTCCAACTTGTGAAAAGGAATTTTAAAAAAGTTTAAAAAGGGAGGGAAACCACTTGCAACAGAAAGCTGATGCAGAACTAACTGAGCGAGGAGGGCATGCTCTACTCTCAGCAAGAAGCAGAACTTGGCAGCTTTGGCCACATAGTTCCGGTTTCAGAGTCATAGATAGGTGAAAAAAGAAAAAAGTTATAAAATCTCCATCTCTGGCTAAGGAAAGGCATTGAGGTCACTCATGTGTCAGGGGTGTCCCTGCATGGAGGTCTAGAAAGGTCATTGTGCAAAGCTGCGACAGTGAAGCCTAGATTCCATTGGAGACCCCCAGATGTTGGCGATGCCAGAGTCTTGGGATACCTGCGAAGAAGAGCTGCAGAGTAGTGTTGAACCAGCCCAAAGGAGAACAGTGCGCTGCAGTCAACAAAGCTGGAAAGAGTTGAAGAGCTGAAGAGCATTTGACATCAGGCATAGAGAAACAGAATTTGGATTTTGCCCTGCTGGTTTTAGGTCTTGTTTTGGTCCAGTGTTTCCTCACCATCCTCCCTTTCCTTTCTGTAGGAATGGTGATGTATGTTCTGTGTCATTGTATGCTAGAAGTATGTTCTGATTATTTTTTTAATTTTGATTTTTACAGGGGGTTAGAGTTAAGAGACTGTCTTGAATCTCAAAAATCTCAAGAAATGTTGAATTTTGAACTTTTAAACAGTACTGGGAATGTGATAAACTATGAAGATTTTTGAAGTTGGACTAAATGCAATTGCATAATAATATGGCTATATGCCTATGGGGTCCAGAAATTGGGATATGATGGCTTGAATAAGGATGGCCCCCACTGGCTCATCTATTTGAATGCTAAATCATCAGAGAGTGGCACACAACCTGAGAAGCATTAGGAAGTGTGGGTTTGTTGGAGTAGATGTGGCCTTGTTGGAGAAACTGGCCTTTGAGGTTCATAAGCCCAAGCCAGACCCACTGTCTCTTTTTCTTTCTGCTGCCTGCTGAGCCAGATGTAGAACTCTTAGCTTCTTATTCAGTATGCTGTCTGTCTGCATGCTGTCATGCTCCCTGCCGTGATGATAATGAACTGTAAGTCAGCTCTAATTAAGTGCTTTCTTTTGTAAGAGTTGCTAAGATCCTGGTGTTTCTTCACAGCAATACAACAGTGATTAAGACAATACCTGAAGAGGCCAGAAGAGGACACCAAGGGCATCATGTCCCCTGGCACTGGAGTTATAGGTGGTCGGGAGCTACCAGACATGAGTTTTAGGAACCAAACTCAAGTCCTCTGCAAGTCATTGAAGGGGCTCTAAGAGGCCCAAGCCTAGAAAACACCTTAATTAACATGTCCAATCAAAATTAAACACCTCATCCTAACTCGGGGTTTTCCCTTTTTCCTTTATAAACTACCATTTGTCTGTGGGCCACATCTGTCTTCTCTTTATGCAGAGGCAGTCCTTTGTTTCTCTGGAGCAAATATTCCTTCCTCCCCCCTATTTCTTTCCCCTTATACCCTGGTCTACAAAGTGAGTTCCAGGACAGCCAGGGATATACA